>NW_027488893.1:0-234967 GCF_050948215.1 Halictus rubicundus
TAGAGGATATAATAGGATTGAGGAAAGGATAGGATAGAGGATAGCATAGGATAGAGGATAGGATTGGATAGAGGATAGGATAGGATAGAGGATAGGATAGGATACAGGATAGGATAGGATAGAGGATAATATAGGATAGAGGATAGGATAGGATAGAGCATAGGATAGGGTAGAGGATAGGATAGGATAGAGAATAGGATAGGATAGAGGATATAATAGGATTGAGGAGAGGATAGGATAGAGGATAGCATAGGATAGAGGATAGGATAGGGATAGAGGATATAATAGGATTGAGGAAAGGATAGGATAGAGGATAGGATAGGATAGAGGATAGGATAAGGTAGAGGAAGTATAGGATAGAGGAGAGGATAAGATAGAGGATAGGATAGGATAGAGGATAGGATAGGATTGAGGATAGGATAGAGGATAGATAGGATAGAGGATAGGATAGGATAGAGGATAGGATAGGATAGAGGATAGGATATGATAGAGGATAGGATAGGATACGATAGAGGATAGGATAGAGGATCGGATAGAGGATAGGATAGGATAGAGGATCGGATAGAGGATAGGATAGGATAGAGGATAGGATAGGATAGAGGATAGAGTAGGATAGAGGATAGAGTAGGATAGAGGATAGGATAGGGTAGAGGATAGGATTGGATAGAGGATCGGATAGAGGGATAGGATTGGATAGATGATATTATAGGATAGATAATAGGATAGGCTAGATGATATTATAGGATAGAGGATAGGATAAGATAGAGGATAGGATAGGGGGAATGGATAGGATAGACCATAGGAGACAATAGGGGATAGGATAGGTGATTGGATAGGATAGAGGACAGGAGACGATAGAGGATAGGATAGGATAGAGGATAGGATAGGTTAGATGATATTATAGGATAGAGGATAGGATAGGATAGAGGATAGGATATTATAGAGGATAGGATAATATAGAGGATAGGATAGGATAGAGGATAGGATAGGATAGAGGATAGGATAGGATAGAGGATAGGATTGGATAGAGGAAAGGATAGGATAGAGGATAGGATAGGATAGAGGATAGGATAGGATAGAGGATAGGATAGGATAGAGGAAAGGATAGGATAGAGGATAGGATAGAAATAGAGGATAGGATAGGATTGAGGATAGGATAGAGGATAGCATAGGATAGAGGATAGGATAGGATAGAGGATATAATAGGATTGAGGATAGGATAGGATAGAGGATAGGATAGGATAGAGGATAGGATAGGATAGAGGATAGGATAGGATAGAGGATAGTGATAGGATAGTGATAGGAGATGGATAGGATAGGATAGAGGATAGGATTGGATAGAGGATAGGATAGGATAGAGGATAGGATAGGATAGAGGATAGATAGGATAGAGTGGATAGGATAGAGGATAGGATTGGATAGAGGATAGGATAGAATAGGATAGGGGAGTAGGATAGTTGATAGGATAGTGATTGAGGATAGGATAGGATAGGATAGGATAGGATAGGATAGAGGATTAGGTAGATAGGATAGAGTGATAGGATTAGGATAGTTAGAGGATAGGATGAGGATAGGATAGGAGGATAGGATAGGATAGATAGGATTGAGGATAGTGATAGGACTTCACTTCAGCTCTTCTGCACTTCATTCACTTGCCTTGAAGGATAGGGATAGGATAGAGGATAGGATAGGATTCAGATTAGTTAGGATAGAGGATATTATAGGATAGAGGATAGGATAGGTAAGTCTAGATTCACTTCACTCTTCACTTCAATACCTGTACTTAGGACTTAGACTCTTCACTTCACTTCACCCTTCTCTTCACTGGCACTAGGCACCACTTCAATATTCACTTCACTTTACTCTTCACTTCACTTTCACTCTCCACTGTCACTTGCACTCTTCACACCACTTCAATCTTCCCTTCACTTCACTCTTCACTCACTGCACTCTTCACTTCAATTCACTCTTCACTTCACTTCACTCTTCACTTCACTTCACCCTGTCACGTTCACTTTCACTCGTCACCAACACTTCACTCTTCACTTCACTTCACTCTCCACTTCACTTTACTCTTCACTTCACTTCACTCTCACTTCACGTCACTCTTCAGCACCACTTCAATCTTCTCTTCACTTCACTCTTCACTCCACTTCACTCTTCACTGTCACTAGGCACTCTTCACACCACTTCAATCGTCCCTTCACTTCACTCTTCACTTCACTTCACGTCTTTCACTTCACCTTACTCTTCCTACACTTCACTCTTCTCTTCACCTCACTCTTCACTTCACTTCACTCTGCACGTTCACTTCAATCTTCACTTCACTCTGTCACTTCACTTCACTCTTCACTTCACTTCACTCGTCACTTACTTCACTCTTCCTTCACATCACTCCTCGACTTCTCTTCACCTCACTCTTCACTTCACTCTTCACTTCACTCTTCACGTCACTTCACTCTTCTCTTCACTCTTCACTTCACTGCACTCTTCACTTCACGTCACTCTTCTCTCTACGTCAGCTCTTCACTCTACTTCACTCTTCTCTTCACTTTACTCTTCACTTCAAGTCACTCTTCACTTCACTCTTCACTGTCAATTCACTCATCACAGCACTTCACTCACCACTTCACTTCACTAATCACAACGACTCACTCGTTCACTGCACCTCACTCTTCACTTCACTTGTTTCCAGTTCACGTCACTCCCCACTTCTCCCCACTTTGTCACTTCACTATCAAGTCACTTCACTCTTCCCTTCTCCTCACTCTTCACTTCACTTCACTCTTCACTTCACTTAACTCATCACAACACTTCACTCTTCACTTCACTTCAGCTCTCACGTTCACTACACTCGTTCACTTCAGCCATACTAGGACAGGCTACTTCACTCTTCACTTCCTTCACTCTTCACTTCACCTTCACTCTTCACTTCAATTCACTCTTCCCTTCACTTGCACTCTTCTCTTCACTTCACTCTTCACTCACTTCACTCTTCACTTCACTTCACTCTTCCCTTCACTTCACTCTTCACTTCACTCCACTCTTCACGTCACTTCAATCGGCACTTCACGTCTTCACTTCACTTCACGCTTCACTTCACTCTGTCACTTCACTCTTCACTTCACTCTTCACTTCACTTCACTCTTCACGTCAATTCACTCTTCATCTTCACTCTTCACTTCACTGTCACTCTTCACTTCAATTCACTTCTTCACTTCACTTCCCTCTTGCACTTCACGTCCCTCTTTACTTCACTTCACTCTTCACTTCACTTCACATCTTCACTTCACTTTCACCCTTCACTTCACTTCACTTCATGTCTTCACTTCCCTTCACTCTTCACTTCACTTCACTCTTCACTCAATTCACTCTTCCCTACACTTCACTCTGCACTTCACTCACTCTTCACTTCACTTCACCTCTTCACTTCACTTCACTCTTCACACCACTTCAATCTTCCCTTCACTTCACTCTTCACTTCACTTCACTCTCTCACTTCACTTCACTTACTTCACTTCACGTCACTCTTCCCTTCACTTCACTCTGCACTTCACTTCACTCTTCACTTCACTTCACTTCTTCACTTCACTTCCCTCTTGCACTTCGACTTCCCTCTTTACTTCACTTCACTCTTCACTTCACTTCACCCATCACTTTCACTTCACCCTTCACTTCACTTCACTTCACTGCGTTCACGTTCACTTCACTGCTTCACTTCACTTCACCTTCACTCACTCTTCACTTCACTCTTCACTGCACGTCTTCACTTCACTTCACGCGTTCACTTCAATGTCACTCTTCACTTCACGCTTCACTTCACTTCACTCGTCACTTCAATTCACTCTTCACGTCTCTGCCCTCTTCACTTCACTGCCCTCTTTACTTCACTTCACGCTTCACTGCACTTCACTCTCTCGTCACTTCACCTTCACTGCACTGTCACTTCACTCTTCACTTCCCTTCACTCTTCACGTCACTGTCACTCTTCCCTTCAATTTCACTCTTCCCTACACGTCACTCTTCACTGTCACTTCACTCATCACTTCACTTCACTCTTCACTTCACTTCACTCTTCACTTCCACTTCACTCTTCACTTCCCTTCACTCTTCACTTCATTTCACCCTTCACTTCACTTCACTCTTCACTTCACTTCACTCTTCACTTCACCTTACTCTTCCTACACTTCACTCTTCTCTTCACCTCACTCGTTCACTTCACGCTTCACTTCACTCTTCACTTCACTTCACGCTTCACTTCACTCTTCACTTCACTTCACTCTTCACTTCCTTCACTCGTCACTGCTACTTCACTCGTCACTCTACTTCACTCTTCACTTCACTTTACTCTTCACTTCAATTCACTCTTCACTTCACTCTTCACTTCACTTCACTCGATCACAACACTTCACTCACCTCACTTCACTTGCACCATCACAACACTTCACTCTTCACGTTCACTTCACTCTTCACTCACTTTGCCAGTCACGTTCACTCCGCACTTCTCCCCACTTTTCACTTCCACGTATCAATGTCACTTCACTCTTCCCTTCTCCTCACTCTTCACTTCACTTCACTCTTCACTTCACTTAACTCATCACAACACTTCACTTCTTCACTTCACTTCACTCTTCACTTCACAACACTGCTTCACTTCACCACACTCGTCACTTCACTTCACTCTGCACGTCACTTCACTCTGCACTTCAATTCACTCTTCCCTTACACTTCACTCTTCACTTCACTGCACTCTTCACTTCTCTTCACTCTTCACCTCACTTCACTCTTCACCTCACTTCCCTCTTGTACGTTCACTTTCACTCTTCACTTCATTTCACTCTTCACGTCACTCCACCCTTCACTTCACTTCATTTCACTCTTCACTTCACTCCACCCTTCACTTCACTTCACTTCACTCTTCACTTCCACTTCACTCTTCACTTCACTTCACTCTTCACTGTCACTTCACTCTTCACTTCACTTCACTCTTCACTTCACTTCACTCTTCACTTCACTTCACTCTTCACTTCACTTCACTCTTCACTTCACTTCACTCTTCACTTCAATTCACTCTTCACTTTCACTCTTCACTCACTCTTCACTGCACTTCACTCTTCACTTCACTTCACTCTTCACTTCACTTCGCTCTTCCCTTCACTTCACTCTTCACTTCACTTCACTCTTCACTTCACGTCACTCTTCACTTCACTGCCCGCTTCACTTCACTTCCCTCTTTACTTCACTTCACTCTTCACTTCACTTCACTCGTCACTTCACTGCACCCTTCACTTCACTTCACTTCACTCTTCACGTTCACTTCACTCTTCACCTCACTCTTCACTTCACTCTTCACTTCACTTCACTCTTCACTTCAATTCACGTCTTCACTTCACTCTTCACTTCACTTCACTCTTCACTTCAATTCACTCTTCACTTCACTGCTTCACTTCTACTTCACTTCGTCTCTGTCAATTCACTCGTCACTTCACTTCCCTCTTCACTTCACTTCCCTCTTTACTTCACGTCACTCTTCACTTCACTTCACTCTTCACTTCACTTCACCCTTCACTTCACTTCACGTCACTCTTCACTTCAATTCACGTCTTCCCTACACTTCACTCTTCACTTCACTTCACTCTTCACTTCACTTCACTCTTCACTTCACTGCACTCTTCACCTCACTTCACTCTTCACCTCACTTCCCTCTTTACTTCACGTTCACTCTTCACTTCATTTCACTCTTCACTTCACTCCACCCTTCACTTCACTTCACTTCACTCTTCACGTCACTTCACTCTTCACTTCACTTCACGCTTCACTTCACTTCACTCTTCACTTCACTTCACGCTTCACTTCAATTCACTCTTCACTTCACTCTTCACTTCACTCTTCACTTCACTTCACTCTTCACTTCACTTCACTCTACACTCTTCACTTCACTTCACTCTTCACTTCACTTCACTCTTCACTTCACTTCACTTCACTCTTCACTTCACTTTACTCTTCACTTCACTTCACTCTTCACTTCACTTCACTCTTCACTGTCACTTCACTTCTTCACTTCACTTCACTCTTCACTTCACTTCACTCTTCACTTCACTTCACTCTTCACTTCACTTCACTCTGCACTTCAATTCACTCTTCACTTCACTCTTCACTTCACTCTTCACTTCACTTCACTCTTCACTTCACTTCACTCTTCACTTCACTTCACTCTTCCCTTCACTTCACTCTTCACTTCACTTCACTCTTCACGTCACTTCACTCTTCACTTCACTTCCCTCTTCACTTCACTTCCCTCTTTACTTCACTTCACTCTTCACTTCACTTCACTCTTCACTGCACTTCACCCTTCACTTCACTTCACTTCACTCTTCACTTCACTTCACTCTTCACTTCACTCTTCACTTCACTCTGTCACTTCACTCTTCACTTCACTTCACTCTTCACTTCAATTCACTCTTCACTTCACTCTTCACTTCACTTCACTCTTCACTTCTATTCACTCTTCAATTTCACTCTTCACTTCACTTCACTCTTCATCTTCAATTCACTCTTCACTTCACTTCCCTCTTCACTTCACTTCCCTCTTCACTTCACTTCCCTCTTTACTTCACTTCACTCTTCACTTCCCTCTTCACTTCACTCTTCACTTCACTCTTCACTTCACTCTTCAACTTCACGTCACCCTGCACTTCACTACACTTCACTCTTCACTTCACTTTCACTCTACACGTCTCTTCACTCTTCACTTCAATTCACTCTTCACTTCACTTCACTCTTCACTTCACTTCACCCTTCACTTCACTTCACTCTTCACCACACTTCACTCTTCACTTCACTTTACTCTTCACTTCACTTCACTCTCCACGTCACTTCACTCTGTCACACCACTTCAATTCTTCCCTTCACGTCACTCTTCACTCCACTTCACTCTTCACTTCAATTCACGCTTCACTTCACTTCACTCTTCACTTCACTTCACCCTTCACTTGCACGTGCACTCTTCACCACACTTCACTCTACACTTCACTTCACTCTCCACTTCACTTTACTCTTCACTTCACTTCACTCTCCACTTCACTTCACTCTTCACACCACTTCAATCTTCTCTTCACTTCACTCTTCACTCCACTTCACTCTTCACTTCACTTCACTCTTCACACCACTTCAATCTTCACTTCACTTCACTCTTCACTTCACTTCACTCTTCACTTCACTTCACTCTTCACTTCACTTCACTCTTCACTTCACTTCACTTCACTCCTTCACTTCCTTCACTCTTCACTTCAATTCACTCTTCACTTCACTTCACTCTTCCCTTCACTTCACTCTTCACTTCACTTCACTCTTCACTTCACTTCACTCTTCACTTCACTTCCCTCTTCACTTCACTTCCCTTCTTTACTTCACGTCACTCTTCACTTCACTTCACTCTTCACTTCACTTCACCCTTCACTTCACTTCACTTCACTCTTCACTTCACTCTTCACTTCACTCTTCACTTCACTTCACTCTGCACTTCAATGTCACTCTTCACTTCACGTCTTCACTTCACGTCACTCTTCACTTCAATGTCACTCTTCACTTTCACTTCCCTCTTCACTTCACTTCCCTCTTCACTTCACTTCCCTCTTTACTTCACTTCACTCTTCACTGCACTCTTCACTTCACTCTTCACTTCACTCTTCACTTCCACTCTTCACTTCACTTCACCCTTCACTTCACTACACTTCACTCTTCACTTCACTTCACTCTACACTTCACTTCACTCTTCACTTCAATTCACTCTTCACGTTCACTTCACTCTTCACGTCACTTCACCCTTCACTTCACTTCACTCTTCACCACACTTCACTCTTCACTTCACTTTACTCTGCACTTCACTTCACTCTCCACTTCACCTTCACTCTTCACACCCACTTCAATCTTCCCTTCACTTCACTCTTCACTCCACTTCACTCTTCACTTCAATTCACTCTTCACTTCACTTCACTCTTCACTTCACTTCACCCTTCACTTCACTTCACTCTTCACCACACTTCACTCTTCACTTCACTTCACGCTCCACTTCACTTTACTCTTCACTTCACTTCACTCTCCACTTCACTTCACTCTTCACACCACTTCAAGTCTTCTCTTCACTTCACTCTTCACTCCACTGCACTCTTCACTTCACTTCACTCTTCACACCACTTCAATCTTCCCTTCACTTCACTCTTCACTTCACTTCACTTCTTCACTTCACCTTACTCTTCCTACACTTCACTCTTCTCTTCACCTCACTCTTCACTTCACTTCACTCTTCACTTCACTTCAATCTTCACTTCACTCTTCACTTCACTTCACGTCTTCACTTCACTTCACTCTTCACTTCACTTCACTCTTCACTTCACATCACTCTTCACTGTCACTTCACCTCACTCGTTCACTTCACTCTGCACTTCACTCTTCACTTCACTTCACTCTTCACTTCACTCTTCACTTCACTTCACTCTTCACTTCACTTCACTCTTCACTCTACTTCACTCTTCACTCTACGTCACTCTTCACTTCACTTTACTCTTCACTTCAATTCACTCTTCACTTCACTCTTCACTTCAATTCACTCATCACAACACTTCACTCACCACTTCACTTCACTCATTCACAACACTTCACTCTTCACTTCACCTCACTCTTCACTTCACTTTTCCATTCACTTCACTCCCCACTTCTCCCCACTTTTCACTGCACTTATCAATTCACTTCACTCTTCCCTTCTCCTCACTCTTCACTTCACTTCACTCTTCACTGCACTTAACTCATCACAACACTTCACGTCTTCACTTCACTTCACTCTTCACTTCACAACACTCTTCACTTCACCACACTCTTCACTTCACTTCACTCTTCACTTCACTTCACTCTTCACTTCACTTCACTCTTCACTTCAATTCACTCTTCCCTTCACTTCACTCTTCACTTCACTTCACCCTTCACTTCACTTCACGTCACTCGTCACTTCCCTTCACTCTTCACTTCACTTCAGCTCTTCACTGCAATTCACTCTTCCCTACACTTCACTCTTCACTTCACTTCACTCTTCACTTCACTTCACTCTTCACTTCACTTCACTCTTCACTCCACTTCACTCTTCACTTCCCTTCACTCTTCACTTCATTTCACCCTTCACTTCACTTCACTCGTCACTTCACTTCACTCTTCACTTTACCTTACTCTTCCTACACTTCACTCTTCTCTTCACCTCACTCTTCACTTTCACTCTTCACTTCACTCTTCACGTCACTTCACTCTTCACTACACATCACTCTTCACTTCACTCCACTCTTCACTTCACTTCACTCTTCACTTCACTCTTCACTTCACTTCACTCTTCCCTTCACACCACTCTTCACTTCACTTCACTCTTCACTCCACTTCACTCTTCACTTCCCTTCACTCTTCACTTCACTTCACCCTTCACTTCACTTCACTCTTCACTTCACTTCACTCTTCACTTCACTTCACTCTTCACTTCACTCTTCACATCACGCTTTACTTCCCTTCACTCTTCAATTCACTTACCAATTCACTTCACTCTACACCTCACCTTACTCTTCACTTCACTTGCACTCTTCACACCACTTCACTCTTCACACCACTTCACTCTTCACTTCACGTTCACTCTTCACTTCACCTCCCTCTTCACTTCACTTCACTCTTCACTTCACTTCACTCTTCACTTCACTCTTCACTTCACTCTTCACTTCACTCCATTCTTCACTTCACTTCACGCGTCACTGCACTTCACTCGTTCACTTCACTTTACTCTTCACTTCACTTCACTCTTCACTTCACTTCACTCTTCACTTCACTTCACTCTTCTCATCACTTCACTCTTCACTTCACTTCACTTCACTCTTCACTTCACTTCACTCGTCACTTCACATCACTATCACTTCACTTCCTCTTCACGTCACTGCCCTCTTCACTTCACTTCGACCCTTCACTTCACTTCACTCTTCACTTCACTCTTCACTTCACTCTTCACTTCACTGCACTCTTCACTTCACTCTTCACTTCACTTCACTCTTCCCTTCACACCACTCTTCACTTCACTTACCAATTCACTTCCATCTTCACTTCACCTTACTCTTCACTACCACTTCACTCTTCATTTCACTTCACTCTTCACTTCACTTCACCCTTCACTTCACTTCACTCTTCACTTCACTTCACTCTTCACTTCACTTCACTCTTCACTTCACTCTTCACATCACTCTTCACTTCACTTCACTCTTCACTTCACTTCACTCTTCACTTCACTCTTCACATCACTCTTCACGTCACTTCACTCTTAACTTCACTTCACTCTTCACTTCACTCTTCACATCACTCTTCACTTCACTTCACTCTTCAATTCACTTACCAATTCACTTCACTCTACACCTCACCTTACTCTTCACTTCACTTCACTCTTCACACCACTTCACTCTTCACTTCACTTCACTTCTTCACTTCACCTCCCTCTTCACTTCACTTCACTCTTCACTTCACTTCACTCTTCACTTCACTCTTCACTTTCACTCTATTCTTCACTTCACTTCACTCTTCACTTCACTTCACTCTGCACTTCACTTTACTCTTCACTTCACTTCACTCTTCACTTCACTTCACTCTTCACTTCACTTCACTCTTCACATCACTTCACTCTTCACTTCACTTCACTCTTCACTTCACTTCACTCTTCCCTTCACTTCACTTCACTCTTCACTTCACCTTACTCTTCCTACACTTCACTCTTCTCTTCACCTCACTCTTCACTTCACTTCACTCTTCACGTCACTTCAATCTTCACTTCACTCTTCACTTCACTTCACTCTGCACTTCACTCCACTCTTCACTTCACGTCACTCTTCACTACACGTCACTCTCCACTTCACTCCACTCTTCTCTTCACTTCACCCTTCACTTCACTCCACTCTTCACTTCACTTCACTTCACTCTTCACTTCACTTCACTTCACTCTTCACTTCACTCTTCACTTCACGTCACTCTTCACTTCACTCTTCACTTCACTTCACGCTTCACTTCACTTCACTCTTCCTTCACTTCACTCTTCACTTCACTGACCTATTCACGTCCTTCTTCACTTCACCTTACTCTTCACTACACTTCACTCTTCACTTCACTTCACTCTTCACTTCACATCCCCCTTCACTCCACTTCACTTCACTCTTCACTTCACTTCACTCTTCACTTCACTTCACCCTTCACTTCACGTCACTCTTCACCACACTTCACTCTTCACTTCACTTCACTCTTCACTTCACGTTAACTCTTCACTTCACTTCACTCTTCACTTCACTTGCACGCTTCACTTCACTTCACTCTTCACTTAACTTCACTCTTCACTTCACTTCACTCTTCACACCACTTCAATCTTCCCTGCACTTCACGCTTCACTTCACTTCACTCTTCACTTCACTTCACTCTTCACTTCACTTCCCTCTTCACTTCACTTCCCTCTTTACTTCACTTCACTCTTCACTTCAGCTTCACTCTTCACTTCACTTCACCCTTCACTTCACTTCACTTCACTCTTCACTTCACTTCACTCTACACTTCACTTCACTTTTTACTTCAATTCACTCTTCACTTCACTCTTCACTTCACTCTTCACTTCACTTCACTCTTCACTTCAATTCACTCTTCACTTCACTTCCCTCTTCACTTCACTTCCCTCTTTACTTCACTTCACTCTTCACTTCACTTCACCCTTCACTTCACTTCACTTCACTCTTCACTTCCCTTCACTCTTCACTTCACTTCACTCTTCACTTCAATTCACTCTTCCCTACACTTCACTCTTCACTTCACTTCACTCTTCACACCACTTCACTCTTCACACCACTTCACTCTTCACTTCACTTCACTCTTCACTTCACCTCCCTCTTCACTTCACTTCACTCTTCACTTCACTTTCACTCTTCACTTCACTCTCACTTCACTCTTCACTTCACTCTATTCTTCACTTCACTTCACTCTTCACTTCACTTCACTCTTCACTTCACTTTACTCTTCACTTCACTTCACTCTTCACTTCACTTCACTCTTCACTTCACTTCCTCTTCACATCACTTCACTCTTCACTTCACTTCACTCTTCACTACACTTCACTCTCCACTTCACTCCACTCTTCACTTCACTTCACCCTTCACTTCACTCCACTCTTCACTGTCACTTCACTTCACTCTTCACTTCACTTCACTTCACTCTTCACTTCACTCTTCACTTCACTTCACTCTTCACTGTCACTCTTCACTTCACTTCACTCTTCACTTCACTTCACTCTTCCTTCACTTCACTCTTCACTTCACTTACCAATTCACTTCACTCTTCACTTCACCTTACTCTTCACTACACTTCACTCTTCACTTCTCTTCACTCTTCACTTCACTTCACTCTTCACTTCACTTCCCCCTTCACTTCACTTCACTTCACTCTTCACTTCACTTCACTCTTCACTTCACTTCACCCTTCACTTCACTTCACTCTTCACCTCACTTCACTCTTCACTGTCACTTCACTCTTCACTTCACTTCACTCTTCACTTCACTCCACTCTTCACTTCACTTCACTCTTCACTTCAC
Organism: Halictus rubicundus; assembly: GCF_050948215.1. Taxonomy (NCBI): domain Eukaryota; kingdom Metazoa; phylum Arthropoda; class Insecta; order Hymenoptera; family Halictidae; genus Halictus; species Halictus rubicundus. The sequence goes on from NW_027488893.1 coordinate 12,636, forward strand.
TTCACTCTCACTTCACTTCACTCTCCACACCACTTCACTCTTCACTTCACCACACTCTTCACTTCACCTCCCTCTCACTTCACTTCACTCTTCACTTCACTTCACTCTTCACTTCACTCTTCACTTCACTCTTCACTTCACTCTTCACGTCACTCTATTCTTCACTTCACTTCACTCTTCACTTCACTTCACTCTTCACTTCACTTTACTCTTCACTTCACTTCACTCTTCACTTCACTTCACTCTTCACTACACTTCACTCTTCACATCACTTCACTCTTCACTTCACTTCACTCTTCACTTCACTTCACTCTTCCCTTCACTTCACTCCACTCTTCACTTCACCTTACTCTTCCTACACTCACTCTTCTCTTCACCTCACTCTTCACTTCACTTCACTCTTCACTTCACTTCAATCTTCACTTCACTTCACTCTTCACTTCACTTCACTCTTCACTTCACTCTTCACATCACTCACCACTTCACTTCACTCTTCAATTCACTTCACTCTTCACTTCACTCTTCACTTCACTCTTCACTTCACTCTATTCTTCACTGTCACTTCACTCTTCACTTCACTTCACCCTTCACGTTCACTTCACTCTTCACCACACTTCACTCTTCACTTCACTTCACTCTTCACTTCACTTCACTCTTCACTTCACTTCACTCGTTCACTTCACTTCACTCTTCACTTCACTTCACTCTTCACTTCACATCCCCCTTCACTTCACTTCTCTTCACTCTTCACTTCACTTCACTCTTCACTTCACTTCACCCTTCACTTCACTTCACTCTTCACCACACTTCACTCTTCACTTCACTTCACTCTTCACTTCACTTAACTCCTCACTTCACTTCACTCTTCACTTCACTTCACTCTTCACTTCACTTCACTCTTCACTTAACTTCACTCTTCACTTCACTTCACTCTTCACACCACTTCAATCTTCCCTTCACTTCACTCTTCACTTCACTTCACTCTTCACTTCACTTCACTCTTCACTTCACTTCCTCTTCACTTCACTTCCCTCTTTACTTCACTTCACTCTTCACTTCACTTCACTCTTCACTTCACTTCACCCTTCACTTCACTTCACTTCACTCTTCACTTCACTTCACTCTACACTTCACTTCACTCTTTACTTCAATTCACTCTTCACTTCACTCTTCACTTCACTCTTCACTTCACTCTTTCACTTCACTCTTCACTTCACTTCACTCTTCACTTCAATTCACTCTTCACTTCACTTCCCTCTTCACTTCACTTCCCTCGTTACTTCACTTCACTCTTCACTTCACTTCACCCTTCACTTCACTTCACTTCACTCTTCACTTCCCTTCACTCTTCACTTCACTTCACTCTTCACTTCAATTCACTCTTCCCTACACTTCACTCTTCACTTCACTTCACTCTTCACACCACTTCACTCTTCACACCACTTCACTCTTCACTTCACTTCACTCGTTCACTTCACCTCCCTCTTCACTTCACTTCACTCTTCACTCACTTCACTCTTCACTTCACTCTTCACTTCACTCTTCACTTCACTCTATTCTTCACTTCACTTCACTCTTCACTTCACTTCACTCTTCACTTCACTTTACTCTTCACTTCACTTCACTCTTCACTTCACTTCACTCTTCACTTCACTTCACTCTTCACATCACTTCACTCTTCACTTCACTTCACTCTTCACTTCACTTCACTCTTCCCTTCACTGCACTTCACTCTTCACTTCACCTTACTCTTCCTACACTTCACTCTTCTCTTCACCTCACTCTTCACTTCACTTCACTCTCCACTTCACTTCAATCTTCACTTCACTCTTCACTTCACGTCACTCTTCACTTCACTTCACTGTCACTCTTCACTTCACTTCACTCTTCACTTCACATCACTCTTCACTTCACTTCACCTCACTCTTCACTTCACTCTTCACTTCACTCTTCACTTCACATCACTCTTCACTTCACTTCACCTCACTCTTCACTTCACGTCTTAACTTCACTCTTCACTCTACTTCACTCTTCACTCTACTTCACTCTTCACTTCACTTCACTCTTCACTTCAATTCACTCTTCACTTCACTCTTCACTTCACTTCACTCTTCACTTCACTTCACTCTTCACTTCACTTCACTCTTCACTACACTTCACTCTCCACTTCACTCCACTCTTCACTTCACTTCACCCTTCACTTCACTCCACTCTTCACTTCACTTCACTTCACTCTTCACTTCACTTCACTTCACTCTTCACTTCACTCTTCACTTCACTTCACTCTTCACTTCACTCTTCACTTCACTTCACTCTTCACTTCACTTCACTCTTCCTTCACTTCACGCTTCACTTCACTTACCAATTCACTTCACTCTTCACTTCACCTTACTCTTCACTACACTTCACTCTTCACTTCTCTTCACTCTTCACGTCACTTCACTCTTCACTTCACTTCCCCCTTCACTTCACTTCACTTCACTCTTCACTTCACTTCACCCTTCACTTCACTTCACTCTTCACCACACTTCACTCTTCACTTCACTTCACTCTTCACTTCACTTCACTCTTCACTTCACTCCACTCTTCACTGCACTTCACTCTTCACTTCACTTCACTCTTCACTTCACTTCACTCTTCACACCACTTCACTCTTCACTTCACCACACTCTTCACTTCACCTCCTCTTCACTTCACTTCACTCTTCACTTCACTTCACTCTTCACTTCACTCTTCACTTCACTCTTCACTTCACTCTATTCTTCACTTCACTTCACTCTTCACTTCACTTCACTCTTCACTTCACGTTACTCTTCACTTCACTTCACGCTTCACTTCACTTCACTCTTCACTACACTTCACGTCTTCACATCACTTCACTCTGTCACTTCACGTCACTCTTCACTTCACTTCACTCTTCCCTTCACTTCACTCCACTCTTCACTTCACCTTACTCTTCCTACACTTCACTCTTCTCTTCACCTCACTCTTCACTTCACTTCACTCTTCACTTCACTTCAATCTTCACTTCACTTCACTCTTCACTTCACTTCACTCTTCACTTCACTTCCCTCTTCACTTCACTTCCCTCTTTACTTCACTTCACTCTTCACTTCACTTCACTCTTCACTGTCACTTCACCCTTCACTTCACTTCACTTCACTCTTCACTTCACTTCACTCTACACTTCACTTCACTCTTTACTTCAATTCACTCTTCACTTCACTCTTCACTTCACTCTTCACTTCACTCTTCACTTCACTCTTCACTTCACTTCACTCTTCACTTCAATTCACTCTTCACTTCACTTCCCTCTTCACTTCACTTCCCTCTTTACTTCACTTCACTCTTCACTTCACTTCACCCTTCACTTCACTTCACTTCACTCTTCACTTCCCTTCACTCTTCACTTCACTTCACGTCTTCACTTCAATTCACTCTTCCCTACACTTCACTCTTCACTTCACTTCACTCTTCACACCACTTCACTCTTCACACCATCTTCACTCTGTCACTTCACTTCACTCTTCACTTCACCTCCCTCTTCACTTCACTTCACTCTTCACTTCACTTCACTCTTCACTTCACTCTTCACTTCACTCTTCACTTCACTCTATTCTTCACTTCACTTCACTCTTCACTTCACTTCACTCTTCACTTCACTTTACTCTTCACTTCACTTCACTCTTCACTTCACTTCACTCTGTCACTTCACTTCACTCTTCACATCACTTCACTCTTCACTTCACTTCACTCTTCACTTCACTTCACTCTTCCCTTCACTTCACTTCACTCTTCACTTCACCTTACTCTTCCTACACTTCACTCTTCTCTTCACCTCACTCTTCACTTCACTTCACTCTCCACTTCACTTCAATCTTCACTTCACTCTTCACTTCACTTCACTCTTCACTTCACTTCACTTCACTCTTCACTTCACTTCACTCTTCACTTCACATCACTCTTCACTTCACTTCACCTCACTCTTCACTTCACTCTTCACTTCACTCTTCACTTCACATCACTCTTCACTTCACTTCACCTCACTCTTCACTTCACTCTTAACTTCACTCTTCACTCTACTTCACTCTTCACTCTACTTCACGCTTCACTTCACTTCACTCTTCACGTCAATTCACTCTTCACTTCACTCTTCACTTCACGTCACTCTTCACTTCACTTCACTCTTCACTTCACTTCACTCTTCACTACACTTCACTCTCCACTTCACTCCACTCTTCACTTCACTTCACCCTTCACTTCACTCCACTCTTCACTTCACTTCACTTCACTCTGTCACTTCACTTCACTTCACTCTTCACTTCACTCTTCACTTCACTTCACTCTTCACTTCACTCTTCACTTCACTTCACTCTTCACTTCACTTCACTCTTCCTTCACTTCACTCTTCACTTCACTTACCAATTCACTTCACTCTTCACTTCACCTTACTCTTCACTACACTTCACTCTTCACTTCTCTTCACTCTTCACTTCACTTCACTCTTCACTTCACTGCCCCCTTCACTTCACTTCACTTCACTCTTCACTTCACTTCACCCTTCACTTCACTTCACTCTTCACCACACTTCACTCTTCACTTCACTTCACTCTTCACTTCACTTCACTCTTCACTTCACTCCACTCTCACTTCACTTCACTCTTCACTTCACTTCACTCTTCACTTCACTTCACTCTTCACACCACTTCACTCTTCACTTCACCACCACTCTTCACTTCACCTCCCTCTTCACTTCACTCACTCTTCACTTCACTTCACTCTTCACTTCACTCTTCACTTCACTCTTCTCACTCTGCACGTCACTCTATTCTTCACTTCACTTCACTCTTCACTTCACTTCACTCTTCACGTCACTTTACTCTTCACTTCACTTCACTCTTCACTTCACTTCACTCTTCACTACACTTCACTCTTCACATCACTTCACTCTTCACTCACTTCACTCTTCACTTCACTTCACTCTTCCCTTCACTTCACACTCACACCCCCCCCCCCCTGCTTCTCTGCCCCTCGCTCTCACACCACACCAAACCACACACCACACCACACCACACACCACTCCACACCACACACCACACCACACCACACACCACACCACACCACACACCACACCACACCACACACCACACCACACCACACCCCACACCACACCACACACCACACCACACCACACACCACACCACACCACCCCACACACCACACCACACACCACACCACACACCACACCACACACCACACCACTCCACACACCACACCTCACCTCAATCGACTCCACTCCTCTCTCGACACCACACCACACACCACAACACACCACACTCCACACCACACCCACACCACACCACACACCACACCACACCACACTAACTCACCACTCCACTCACCACACCACCACTCACCACACCACACCACACACCACACAACACCACAATCCACCTCTCCTGTATCCTATCCTATCCACAACCACACCTCTCCACACCAAATAACCACTCCACTCCACACACCCCACCACACCACACACCACACCTCTCCTCACACCACACCTCACCTCACCTTCTCCAATCCTCACTCCTCACCACACCCTCATCCTACTCCTCATCCCTCTCCTCTCACCTATCCATCCTCACACCACTCCTATCCACTATCCGATCCTCACACCACTCCTATCCTCTCTCATCCTCAATCCATATCCACTCCTAACCACTCACCAATCCTATCCTCTCCTCTATGCTCTCCTATCCTTACTCCTCTCCTATCCTCTATTCTATCCTATTACTCTATCCAATACTATCCTCTATCCTATCCTATCCTCTATCCAATCCTATCCTCTATCCTATCCTATCCTCTATCCGATCCTCTATCCAATCCTATCCTCTATCCTATCCTATCCTCTATCCTACTCTATCCTCTATCCTACTCTATCCTCTATCCGAACCTCTATCCTATCCTCTATCGTATCCTATCCTATCCTCTATCATATCCTATCCTCTATCCGATCCTCTATCCTATCCTCTATCGTATCCTATCCTATCCTCTATCATATCCTATCCTCTATCCTATCCTATCCTCTATCCTATCCTATCCTATCCTCTATCCTATCCTATCCTCTATCCTATCCTCAATCCTATCCTATGCTCTATCCTATCCTATCCTCTATCTTATCCTCTCCTCTATCCTATACTTCCTCTACCTTATCCTATCCTCTATCCTATCCTATCCTTTCCTCTATCCTATCCTATCCTCTATCCTATCCTATCCTCTATCCTATCATATCCTCTATCCTATCCTATCCTCTATCCTATCCTATCCTCTATCCTATCCTATCCTCTACCCTATCCTATCCTCTATCCTATCCTATCCTCTATCCTATCCTATCCTCCACTCTATCCTATCCTCTATCCTATCCTCTATCCTATCCTCTATCCTATCCTATCCTCTATCCTATCCTATCCTCTTTCGTATCCTATCCTCTATCCTATCCTATCCTCTATCCTATTATATCCTCTATCCTATTATATCCTCTATCCTATCCTATCCTCTATCCTATACTTTCCTCTATCCAATCCTATCCTCTATCCTATCCTATCCTCTATCCTTTCCTATCCTCTATCCTATCCTATCCTATCCTTTATCCTATCCTATCCTCTATCCTATCCTACCCTCTTTCCTATCCTATCCTCTGTCCTATCCTATCCTCTATCCAATCCTATCCTCTATCCTATCCTATCCTCTATCCTATCCTCTATCCTATCCTCTATCCTATCCTCTATCCTATCCTCTATCCAATCCTACCCTCTATCCTATCCTATACTCTATCCTATCCTATCCTCTATCCTATCCTATCCTATCCTTTATCCTATCCTATCCTCTATCCTATCCTATCCTCTATCCTATCCTACCCTCTTTCCTATCCTATCCTCTGTCCTATCCTATCCTCTATCCTATCCTATCCTCTATCCTATCCTATCCTCAATCCTATCCTATCCTCTATCCTATCCTATCCTCTATCTTATCCTCTCCTCTATCCTATACTTCCTCTACCTTATCCTATCCTCTATGCTATCCTATCCTTTCCTCTATCCTATCCTATCCTCTATCCTATCCTATCCTCTATCCTATCATATCCTCTATCCTATACTATCCTCTATCCTATCCTATCCTCTATCCTATCCTATCCTCTACCCTATCCTATCCTCTATCCTATCCTATCCTCTATCCTATCCTATCCTCCACTCTATCCTATCCTCTATCCTATCCTCTATCCTATCCTCTATCCTATCCTATCCTCTATCCTATCCTATCCTCTTTCGTATCCTATCCTCTATAGTATCCTATCCTCTATCCTATTATATCCTCTATCCTATCCTATCCTCTATCCTATCCTATCCTCTATCCTATCCTATCCTCTATTCTATCCTATCCTCTATCCTATCCTATCCTCTATCCTATCCTATCCTCTATCCTATATTATCCTCTATCCTATCCTATCCTGTATCCTATCCTATCCTCTATCCTATCCTATCCTATCCTTTTTCCTATCCTATCCTCTATCCTATCCTATCCTCTATCCTCTCCTATCCTCTATCCTATACTATCCTCTACCTTATCCTATCCTCTATCCTATCCAATTACCTATCCTATCCTCTATCCTATCCTTCCTCTATCCTATCCTATCCTCTATCCTATCCTATCCTCTATCCGATCCTCTATCCTATCCTATCCTCTATCCTATCCTCTATCCTATCCTATCCTATCCTCTATCCTATCCTATCCTATCCTCTATGCTATCCTATCCTTTATCCTATCCTATCCTCTATTCTATCCTATTCTCTATCCTATACTATCCTCTATCCTATCCTATCCTCTATCCTATCCTATCCTCTATCCTATCCTATCCTCTATCCGATCCTCTATCCAATCCTATCCTCTATCCTATCCTATCCTCTATCCTACTCTATCCTCTATCCTACTCTATCCTCTATCCGAACCTCTATCCTATCCTCTATCGTATCCTATCCTATCCTCTATCATATCCTATCCTCTATCCGATCCTCTATCCTATCCTCTATCGTATCCTATCCTATCCTCTATCATATCCTATCCTCTATCCTATCCTATCCTCTATCCTATCCTATCCTATCCTCTATCCTATCCTATCCTCTATCCTATCCTCAATCCTATCCTATGCTCTATCCTATCCTATCCTCTATCTTATCCTCTCCTCTATCCTATACTTCCTCTACCTTATCCTATCCTCTATCCTATCCTATCCTTTCCTCTATCCTATCCTATCCTCTATCCTATCCTATCCTCTATCCTATCATATCCTCTATCCTATCCTATCCTCTATCCTATCCTATCCTCTATCCTATCCTATCCTCTACCCTATCCTATCCTCTATCCTATCCTATCCTCTATCCTATCCTATCCTCCACTCTATCCTATCCTCTATCCTATCCTCTATCCTATCCTCTATCCTATCCTATCCTCTATCCTATCCTATCCTCTTTCGTATCCTATCCTCTATCCTATCCTATCCTCTATCCTATTATATCCTCTATCCTATTATATCCTCTATCCTATCCTATCCTCTATCCTATACTTTCCTCTATCCAATCCTATCCTCTATCCTATCCTATCCTCTATCCTTTCCTATCCTCTATCCTATCCTATCCTATCCTTTATCCTATCCTATCCTCTATCCTATCCTACCCTCTTTCCTATCCTATCCTCTGTCCTATCCTATCCTCTATCCAATCCTATCCTCTATCCTATCCTATCCTCTATCCTATCCTCTATCCTATCCTCTATCCTATCCTCTATCCTATCCTCTATCCAATCCTACCCTCTATCCTATCCTATACTCTATCCTATCCTATCCTCTATCCTATCCTATCCTATCCTTTATCCTATCCTATCCTCTATCCTATCCTATCCTCTATCCTATCCTACCCTCTTTCCTATCCTATCCTCTGTCCTATCCTATCCTCTATCCTATCCTATCCTCTATCCTATCCTATCCTCTATCCTATCCTTTCCTCAATCCTATTATATCCTCTATCCTATCCTATCCTCTATCCTAACCTATCCTCTATCCTATCCTATCCTCTATCCTATCCTATCCTCTATCCTATCCTATCGTCTAACCTATCCTATCCTCTATCCTATCCTATCCTCTATCCTATATTATCCTCTATCCTATCCTATCCTGTATCCTATCCTATCCTCTATCCTATCCTATCCTCTATCCTATCCTATCCTATCCTTTTTCATATCCTATCCTCTATCCTATCCTATCCTCTATCCTATCCTATCCTCTATCCTATCCTATCCTCTATCCTATCCTATCCTCTATCCTATCCTATCCTCTATCCTATATTATCCTCTATCCTATCCTATCCTGTATCCTATCCTATCCTCTATCCTATCCTATCCTCCACTCTATCCTATCCTCTATCCTATCCTCTATCCTATCCTCTATCCTATCCAATCCTCTATCCTATCCTATTATCTATCATATCCTCTATCCTATCCTCTATCCTATCCTATCCTCTATCCTATCCTATCCTCAATCCTATCCTATCCTCTATCCTATCCTATCCTCTATCTTATCCTCTCCTCTATCCTATACTTCCTCTACCTTATCCTATCCTCTATGCTATCCTATCCTTTCCTCTATCCTATCCTATCCTCTATCCTATCCTATCCTCTATCCTATCATATCCTCTATCCTATACTATCCTCTATCCTATCCTATCCTCTATCCTATCCTATCCTCTACCCTATCCTATCCTCTATCCTATCCTATCCTCTATCCTATCCTATCCTCCACTCTATCCTATCCTCTATCCTATCCTCTATCCTATCCTCTATCCTATCCTCTATCCTATCCTATCCTCTATCCTATCCTATCCTCTTTCGTATCCTATCCTCTATAGTATCCTATCCTCTATCCTATTATATTCTCTATCCTATCCTATCCTCTATCCTATCCTATCCTCTATCCTATCCTATCCTCTATTCTATCCTATCCTCTATCCTATCCTATCCTCTATCCTATCCTATCCTCTATCCTATATTATCCTCTATCCTATCCTATCCTGTATCCTATCCTATCCTCTATCCTATCCTATCCTCTATCCTATCCTATCCTATCCTTTTTCCTATCCTATCCTCTATCCTATCCTATCCTCTATCCTCTCCTATCCTCTATCCTATACTATCCTCTACCTTATCCTATCCTCTATCCTATCCAATTACCTATCCTATCCTCTATCCTATCCTTCCTCTATCCTATCCTATCCTCTATCCTATCCTATCCTCTATCCGATCCTCTATCCTATCCTATCCTCTATCCTATCCTCTATCCTATCCTATCCTATCCTCTATCCTATCCTATCCTATCCTCTATGCTATCCTATCCTTTATCCTATCCTATCCTCTATTCTATCCTATTCTCTATCCTATACTATCCTCTATCCTATCCTATCCTCTATCCTATCATATCCTCTATCCTATCCTATCCTCTATCCTATCCTATCCTCTATCCTATCCTATCCTCTACCCTATCCTATCCTCTATCCTATCCTATCCTCTATCCTATCCTATCCTCCACTCTATCCTATCCTCTATCCTATCCTCTATCCTATCCTCTATCCTATCCTATCCTCTATCCTATCCTATCCTCTTTCGTATCCTATCCTCTATCCTATCCTATCCTCTATCCTATTATATCCTCTATCCTATTATATCCTCTATCCTATCCTATCCTCTATCCTATACTTTCCTCTATCCAATCCTATCCTCTATCCTATCCTATCCTCTATCCTTTCCTATCCTCTATCCTATCCTATCCTATCCTTTATCCTATCCTATCCTCTATCCTATCCTACCCTCTTTCCTATCCTATCCTCTGTCCTATCCTATCCTCTATCCAATCCTATCCTCTATCCTATCCTATCCTCTATCCTATCCTCTATCCTATCCTCTATCCAATCCTACCCCCTATCCTATCCTATACTCTATCCTATCCTATCCTCTATCCTATCCTATCCTATCCTTTATCCTATCCTATCCTCTATCCTATCCTATCCTCTATCCTATCCTACCCTCTTTCCTATCCTATCCTCTGTCCTATCCTATCCTCTATCCTATCCTATCCTCTATCCTATCCTATCCTCTATCCTATCCTTTCCTCAATCCTATTATATCCTCTATCCTATCCTATCCTCTATCCTAACCTATCCTCTATCCTATCCTATCCTCTATCCTATCCTATCCTCTATCCTATCCTATCCTCTAACCTATCCTATCCTCTATCCTATCCTATCCTCTATCCTATATTATCCTCTATCCTATCCTATCCTGTATCCTATCCTATCCTCTATCCTATCCTATCCTCTATCCTATCCTATTCTATCCTTTTTCATATCCTATCCTCTATCCTATCCTATCCTCTATCCTATACTATCCTCTACCTTATCCTATCCTCCTTCCTATCCAATTACCTATCCTATCCTCTATCCTATCCTTCCTCTATCCTATCCTATCCTCTATCCTATCCTATCCTCTATCCGATCCTCTATCCTATCCTATCCTCTATCCTATCCTCTATCCTATCCTATCCTATCCTCTATCCTATCCTATCCTATCCTCTATGCTATCCTATCCTTTATCCTATCCTATCCTCTATTCTATCCTATTCTCTATCCTATACTATCCTCTATCCTATCCTATCCTCTATTCTATCCTATCCTCTATCCTATCCTATCCTCTATCCTATCCTCAATCCTATCCTATCCTCTATCCTATCCTATCCTCTATCTTATCCTCTCCTCTATCCTATACTTCCTCTACCTTATCCTATCCTCTATCCTATCCTATCCTTTCCTCTATCCTATCCTATCCTCTATCCTATCCTATCCTCTATCCTATCATATCCTCTATCCTATCCTATCCTCTATCCTATCCTATCCTCTATCCTATCCTATCCTCTACCCTATCCTATCCTCTATCCTATCCTATCCTCTATCCTATCCTATCCTCCACTCTATCCTATCCTCTATCCTATCCTCTATCCTATCCTATCCTCTATCCTATCCTATCCTCTTTCGTATCCTATCCTCTATCCTATCCTATCCTCTATCCTATTATATCCTCTATCCTATCCTATCCTCTACCTTATCGTATACTCTATCCTATCCAATTACCTATCCAATCCTCTATCCTATCCTATCCTCTATCATATCCTCTATCCTATCCTCTATCCTATCCTAACCTCTATCCTATCCTATCCTCTATCATATCCTCTATCCTATCCTCTATCCTATCCTATCCTCTATCCTATCCTATCCTCTATCATATCCTCTATCCTATCCTCTATCCTATCCTATCCTCTATCCTATCCTATCCTCTATCCTATCCTATCCTTTATCCTATCCTATCCTCTATCCTATCCCATCCTCTATCCTATACTATCCTCTACCTTATCCTATCCTCATTCCTATCCAATTACCTATCCTATCCTCTATTATATCCTTTCCTCTATCCTATCCTATCCTCTATCCGATCCTCTATCCTATCCTATCCTCTATCCTATCCTCTATCCTATCCTCTATCCTATCCTATCCTGTATCCTATCCTATCCTCTTTCCTATCCTATCCTCTATCCTATCCTATCCACTATCATATCCTATCCTCTATCCTATCCTATCCTCTATCCTATCCTATCCTATCCTCTATCCTATCATATCCTCTATCCTATCCTATCCTCTATCCTATCCTATCCTCTATCCTATCCTATCCTCTACCCTATCCTATCCTCTATCCTATCCTATCCTCTATCCTATCCTATCCTCCATTCTATCCTATCCTCTATCCTATCCTCTATCCTATCCTCTATCCTATCCTATCCTCTATCCTATCCTATCCTCTTTCGTATCCTATCCTCTATCCTATCCTATCCTCTATCCTATTATATCCTCTATCCTATTATATCCTCTATCCTATCCTATCCTCTACCTTATCGTATACTCTATCCTATCCAATTACCTATCCAATCCTCTATCCTTTCCTACCCTCTATCATATCCTCTATCCTATCCTCTATCCTATCCTATCCTCTATCCTATCCTATCCTCTATCCTATCCTATCCTTTATCCTATCCTATCCTCTATCCTGTCCTATCCTCTATCCTATTCTATCCTCTATCCTATCCTATCCTCTATTATATCCTTTCCTCTATCCTATCCTATCCTCTATCCGATCCTCTATCCTATCCTATCCTCTATTCTATCCTATCCTCTATCATATACTATCCTCTATCCTATCCTATCCTCTATCCGATCCTCTATCCTATCCTCTATCTTATCCTCTCCTCTATCCTATACTTCCTCTACCTTACCCTATCCTCTATCCTATCCTATCCTCTATCCTATCCTATCCTTTATCCCATCCTATCCTCTATCCTGTCCTATCCTCTATCCTATTCTATCCTCTATCCTATCCTATCCTCTATCCTATCCTATCCTCTATCCTATCCTATCCTCTATCCTATACTTTCCTCTATCCAATCCTATCCTCTATCCTATCCTATCCTCTATCCTTTCCTATCCTCTATCCTATCCTATCCTATCCTTTATCCTATCCTATCCTCTATCCTATCCTTTCCTCTATCCAATCCTATCCTCTATCCTATCCTATCCTCTATCCTATCCTATCCTCTATCCTATCCTATCCTCTATATTATCCTATCCTCTATAATATCCTATCCTCTATCCTATCCTATCCTCTATCCTATAATATCATCTAACCTATCCTATCCTCTATCCTATCCTATCCTCTATCGTCTCCTGTCCTCTATCCTATCCAATCACCTATCCTATCCCCTATTGTCTCCTATGGTCTATCCTATCCATTCCCCTATCCTATCCTCTATCTTATCCTATCCTCTATCCTATAATATCATCTAGCCTATCCTATTATCTATCCTATAATATCATCTATCCAATCCTATCCTCTATCCGATCCTCTATCCAATCCTATCCTCTACCCTATCCTATCCTCTATCCTACTCTATCCTCTATCCTACTCTATCCTCTATCCTATCCTATCCTCTATCCTATCCTATCCTCTATCCGATCCTCTATCCTATCCTATCCTCTATCCGATCCTCTATCCTATCCTCTATCGTATCCTATCCTATCCTCTATCATATCCTATCCTCTATCCTATCCTATCCTCTATCCTATCCTATCCTCTATCCTATCCTATCCTCTATCCTATCCTCAATCCTATCCTATCCTCTATCCTATCCTATCCTCTATCTTATCCTCTCCTCTATCCTATACTTCCTCTACCTTATCCTATCCTCTATCCTATCCTATCCTCTATCCTATCCTTTCCTCAATCCTATTATATCCTCTATCCTATCCTATCCTCTATCCTATGCTATCCTCTATCCTATCCTCTCCTCAATCCTATTATATCCTCTATCCTATCCTATTCTCTATCCTATCCTATCCTCTACCCTATCCTATGCTCTATCCTATCCTATCCTCTATCCTATATTATCCTCTATCCTATCCTATCCTGTATCCTATCCTATCCTCTATCCTATCCTATCCTCTATCCAATCCTATCCTCTATCCTATGCTATCCTCTATCCTATCCTTTCCTCAATCCTATTATATCCTCTATCCTATCCTATTCTCTATCCTATCCTATCCTCTACCCTATCCTATCCTCTATCCTATATTATCCTCTATCCTATCCTATCCTGTATCCTATCCTATCCTCTATCCTATCCTATCCTCTATCCAATCCTATCCTCTATCCTATCCTATACTCTATCCTATCCTATCCTCTATCCTATACTATCCTATCCTTTATCCTATCCTATCCTCTATCCTATCCTCTATCCTATCCTCTATCCTATCCTCTATCCTATCCTCTATCCTATCCTACCCTCTTTCCTATCCTATCCTCTGTCCTATCCTATCCTCTGTCCTATCCTATCCTCTATCCAATCCTATCCTCTATCCTATCCTATCCTCTATCCTATCCTCTATCCAATCCTATCCTCTATCCTATCCTATCCTCTATCCTATCCTCTATCCTATCCTCTATCCTATCCTATCCTATCCTTTATCCTATCCTATCCTCTAGCCTATCCTATCCTCTATCCTATCCTACCCTCTTTCCTATCCTATCCTCTGTCCTATCCTATCCTCTATCCTATCCTATCCTCTATCCTATCCTATCCTCTATCCTATCCTTTCCTCTATCCTATCCTATCCTCTATCCAATCCTATCCTCTATCCTATCCTATCCTTCTATCCTATCCTATCCTATCCTCTATCCTATCCTATCCTCTATCCTATCCTATCCTCTATCCTATCCTATCCTCTATCCTATCCTATCCTCAATCCTATTATATCCTCTATCCTATCCTATCCTCTATCCTATGCTATCCTCTATCCTATCCTCTCCTCAATCCTATTATATCCTCTATCCTATCCTATTCTCTATCCTATCCTATCCTCTACCCTATCCTATGCTCTATCCTATCCTATACTCTATCCTATATTATCCTCTATCCTATCCTATCCTGTATCCTATCCTATCCTCTATCCTATCCTATCCTCTATCCAATCCTATCCTCTATCCTATGCTATCCTCTATCCTATCCTTTCCTCAATCCTATTATATCCTCTATCCTATCCTATTCTCTATCCTATCCTATCCTCTACCCTATCCTATCCTCTATCCTATATTATCCTCTATCCTATCCTATCCTGTATCCTATCCTATCCTCTATCCTATCCTATCCTCTATCCAATCCTATCCTCTATCCTATCCTATACTCTATCCTATCCTATCCTCTATCCTATACTATCCTATCCTTTATCCTATCCTATCCTCTATCCTATCCTCTATCCTATCCTCTATCCTATCCTCTATCCTATCCTCTATCCTATCCTACCCTCTTTCCTATCCTATCCTCTGTCCTATCCTATCCTCTGTCCTATCCTATCCTCTATCCAATCCTATCCTCTATCCTATCCTATCCTCTATCCAATCCTCTATCCAATCCTATCCTCTATCCTATCCTATCCTCTATCCTATCCTCTATCCAATCCTATCCTCTATCCTATCCTATCCTCTATCCTATCCTCTATCCTATCCTCTATCCTATCCTCTATCCTATCCTATCCTCTATCCTATCCTATCCTATCCTTTATCCTATCCTATCCTCTAGCCTATCCTATCCTCTATCCTATCCTACCCTCTTTCCTATCCTATCCTCTGTCCTATCCTATCCTCTATCCTATCCTATCCTCTATCCTATCCTATCCTCTATCCTATCCTTTCCTCTATCCTATCCTATCCTCTATCCTATCCTATCCTCTATCCTATCCTATCCTCTATCCTATCCTCTATCCTATCCTCTATCCAATCCTATCCTCTATCCTATCCTATCCTCTATCCTATCCTATCCTCTATCCTATCCTATCCTCTATCCTATCCTATCCTCTATCCTATCCTATCCTCTATCCTATCCTATCCTCTATCCTATCCTATCCTCTACCCTATCCTATCCTCTATCCTATCCTATCCTATCCTCTATCCTATCCTATCCTCTATCCTATCCTATCCTCTATACTCTATCCTATCCTATCCTCTATCCTATCCTATCCTCTATCCTATCCTCTATCCTATCCTCTATCCAATCCTATCCTCTATCCTATCCTATCCTCTATCCTATCCTATCCTCTATCCTATCCTATCCTCTATCCTATCCTATCCTCTATCCTATCCTATCCTATCCTTTATTCTATCCTATCCTCTATCCCATCCTATCCTCTATCCTATCCTACCCTCTTTCCTATCGTATCCTCTATCCTATCGTATCCTCTATCCTATCCTATCCTCTATCCTATCCTATCCTCTATCCTATCCTATCCTCTATCCTATACTTTCCTCTATCCAATCCTATCCTCTATCCTATCCTATCCTATCCTTTATCCTATCCTATCCTCTATCCTATCCTATCCTCTATCCTATCCTACCCTCTTTCCTATCCTATCCTCTGTCCTATCCTATCCTCTATCCAATCCTATCCTCTATCCTATCCTATCCTCTATCCTATCCTCTATCCAATCCTATCCTCTATCCTATCCTATCCTCTATCCTATCCTCTATCCAATCCTATCCTCTATCCTATCCTATCCTCTATCCTATCCTCTATCTTATCCTCTATCCTATCCTATCCTCTATCCTATCCTATCCTATCCTTTATCCTATCCTATCCTCTAGCCTATCCTATCCTCTATCCTATCCTACCCTCTTTCCTATCCTATCCTCTGTCCTATCCTATCCTCTATCCTATCCTATCCTCTATCCTATCCTATCCTCTATCCTATCCTTTCCTCTATCCTATCCTATCCTCTATCCTATCCTATCCTCTATCCTATCCTATCCTCTATCCTATCCTCTATCCTATCCTCTATCCAATCCTATCCTCTATCCTATCCTATCCTCTATCCTATCCTATCCTCTATCCTATCCTATCCTCTATCCTATCCTATCCTCTATCCTATCCTATCCTCTATCCTATCCTATCCTCTATCCTATCCTATCCTCTATCCTATCCTATCCTCTATCCTATCCTATCCTATCCTTTATTCTATCCTATCCTCTATCCCATCCTATCCTATCCTTTATTCTATCCTATCCTCTATCCCATCCTATCCTCTATCCTATCCTACCCTCTTTCCTATCGTATCCTCTATCCTATCGTATCCTCTATCCTATCCTATCCTCTATCCTATCCTATCCTCTATCCTATACTTTCCTCTATCCAATCCTATCCTCTATCCTATCCTATCCTCTATCCTATCCTATCCTCTATATTATCCTATCCTCTATAATATCCTATCCTCTATCCTATCCTATCCTCTATCCTATAATATCATCTAACCTATCCTATCCTCTATCCTATCCTATCCTCTATCGTCTCCTGTCCTCTATCCTATCCAATCACCTATCCTATCCCCTATTGTCTCCTATCGTCTATCCTATCCATTCCCCTATCCTATCCTCTATCCTATCCTATCCTCTATCCTATAATATCATCTAGCCTATCCTATTATCTATCCTATAATATCATCTATCCTATCCTATCCTCTATCCGATCCTCTATCCAATCCTATCCTCTACCCTATCCTATCCTCTATCCTACTCTATCCTCTATCCTACTCTATCCTCTATCCTATCCTATCCTCTATCCTATCCTATCCTCTATCCGATCCTCTATCCTATCCTATCCTCTATCCGATCCTCTATCCTATCCTCTATCTTATCCTCTCCTCTATCCTATACTTCCTCTACCTTATCCTATCCTCTATCCTATCCTATCCTCTATCCTATCCTATCCTTTATCCCATCCTATCCTCTATCCTGTCCTATCCTCTATCCTATTCTATCCTCTATCCTATCCTATCCTCTATCCTATCCTATCATCTATCCTATCCTATCCTCTATCCTATACTTTCCTCTATCCAATCCTGTCCTCTATCCTATCCTATCCTCTATCCTTTCCTATCCTCTATCCTATCCTATCCTATCCTTTATCCTATCCTATCCTCTATCCTATCCTATCCTCTATCCTATCCTACCCTCTTTCCTATCCTATCCTCTGTCCTATCCTATCCTCTATCCAATCCTATCCTCTATCCTATCCTATCCTCTATCCTATCCTCTATCCAATCCTATCCTCTATCCTATCCTATCCTCTATCCTATCCTCTATCCTATCCTCTATCCTATCCTCTATCCTATCCTATCCTCTATCCTATCCTATCCTCTATCCTATCCTATCCTATCCTTTATCCTATCCTATCATTTAGCCTATCCTATCCTCTATCCTATCCTACCCTCTTTCCTATCCTATCCTCTGTCCTATCCTATCCTCTATCCTATCCTATCCTCTATCCTATCCTATCCTCTATCCTATCCTTTCCTCTATCCTATCCTATCCTCTATCCTATCCTATCCTCTATCCTATCCTATCCTCTATCCTATCCTTTCCTCAATCCTATTATATCCTCTATCCTATCCTATCCTCTATCCTATCCTATCCTCTATCCTATCCTATCCTCTATCCTATACTTTCCTCTATCCAATCCTATCCTCTATCCTATCCTATCCTCTATCCTTTCCTATCCTCCATCCTATCCTATCCTATCCTTTATCCTATCCTATCCTCTATCCTATCCTATCCTCTATCCTATCCTACCCTCTTTCCTATCCTATCCTCTGTCCTATCCTATCCTCTATCCAATCCTATCCTCTATCCTATCCTATCCTCTATCCTATCCTCTATCCAATCCTATCCTCTATCCTATCCTATCCTCTATCCTATCCTCTATCCTATCCTCTATCCTATCCTCTATCCTATCCTATCCTCTATCCTATCCTCAATCCTATCCTATCCTCTATTCTATCCTATCCTCTATCCTATCCTTTCCTCTATCCTATCCTATCCTCTATCCTATCCTATCCTCTATCCTATCCTATCCTCTATCCTATCCTTTCCTCTATCCAATCCTATCCTCTATCCTATCCTATCCTCTATCCTATCCTATCCTCTATCCTATCCTATCCTCTATATTATCCTATCCTCTATAATATCCTATCCTCTATCCTATCCTATCCTCTATCCTATAATATCATCTAACCTATCCTATCCTCTATCCTATCCTATCCTCTATCGTCTCCTGTCCTCTATCCTATCCAATCACCTATCCTATCCCCTATTGTCTCCTATGGTCTATCCTATCCATTCCCCTATCCTATCCTCTATCTTATCCTATCCTCTATCCTATAATATCATCTAGCCTATCCTATTATCTATCCTATAATATCATCTATCCAATCCTATCCTCTATCCGATCCTCTATCCAATCCTATCCTCTACCCTATCCTATCCTCTATCCTACTCTATCCTCTATCCTACTCTATCCTCTATCCTATCCTATCCTCTATCCTATCCTATCCTCTATCCGATCCTCTATCCTATCCTATCCTCTATCCGATCCTCTATCCTATCCTCTATCGTATCCTATCCTATCTTCTATCATATCCTATCCTCTATCCTATCCTATCCTCTATCCTATCCTATCCTCTATCCTATCCTATCCTCTATCCTATCCTCAATCCTATCCTATCCTCTATCCTATCCTATCCTCTATCTTATCCTCTCCTCTATCCTATACTTCCTCTACCTTATCCTATCCTCTATCCTATCCTATCCTCTATCCTATCCTTTCCTCAATCCTATTATATCCTCTATCCTATCCTATCCTCTATCCTATGCTATCCTCTATCCTATCCTCTCCTCAATCCTATTATATCCTCTATCCTATCCTATTCTCTATCCTATCCTATCCTCTACCCTATCCTATGCTCTATCCTATCCTATCCTCTATCCTATATTATCCTCTATCCTATCCTATCCTGTATCCTATCCTATCCTCTATCCTATCCTATCCTCTATCCAATCCTATCCTCTATCCTATGCTATCCTCTATCCTATCCTTTCCTCAATCCTATTATATCCTCTATCCTATCCTATTCTCTATCCTATCCTATCCTCTACCCTATCCTATCCTCTATCCTATATTATCCTCTATCCTATCCTATCCTGTATCCTATCCTATCCTCTATCCTATCCTATCCTTTATCCAATCCTATCCTCTATCCTATCCTATACTCTATCCTATCCTATCCTCTATCCTATACTATCCTATCCTTTATCCTATCCTATCCTCTATCCTATCCTCTATCCTATCCTCTATCCTATCCTCTATCCTATCCTACCCTCTTTCCTATCCTATCCTCTGTCCTATCCTATCCTCTGTCCTATCCTATCCTCTATCCAATCCTATCCTCTATCCTATCCTATCCTCTATCCTATCCTCTATCCAATCCTATCCTCTATCCTATCCTATCCTCTATCCTATCCTCTATCCTATCCTCTATCCTATCCTATCCTCTATCCTATCCTATCCTATCCTTTATCCTATCCTATCCTCTAGCCTATCCTATCCTCTATCCTATCCTACCCTCTTTCCTATCCTATCCTCTGTCCTATCCTATCCTCTATCCTATCCTATCCTCTATCCTATCCTATCCTCTATCCTATCCTTTCCTCTATCCTATCCTATCCTCTATCCAATCCTATCCTCTATCCTATCCTATCCTTCTATCCTATCCTATCCTATCCTCTATCCTATCCTATCCTCTATCCTATCCTATCCTCTATCCTATCCTATCCTCTATCCTATCCTATCCTCAATCCTATTATATCCTCTATCCTATCCTATCCTCTATCCTATGCTATCCTCTATCCTATCCTCAATCCTATCCTATCCTCTATTCTATCCTATCCTCTATCCTATCCTTTCCTCTATCCTATCCTATCCTCTATCCTATCCTATCCTCTATCCTATCCTATCCTCTATCCTATCCTTTCCTCTATCCAATCCTATCCTCTATCCTATCCTATCCTCTATCCTATCCTATCCTCTATCCTATCCTATCCTCTATATTATCCTATCCTCTATAATATCCTATCCTCTATCCTATCCTATCCTCTATCCTATAATATCATCTAACCTATCCTATCCTCTATCCTATCCTATCCTCTATCGTCTCCTGTCCTCTATCCTATCCAATCACCTATCCTATCCCCTATTGTCTCCTATGGTCTATCCTATCCATTCCCCTATCCTATCCTCTATCTTATCCTATCCTCTATCCTATAATATCATCTAGCCTATCCTATTATCTATCCTATAATATCATCTATCCAATCCTATCCTCTATCCGATCCTCTATCCAATCCTATCCTCTACCCTATCCTATCCTCTATCCTACTCTATCCTCTATCCTACTCTATCCTCTATCCTATCCTATCCTCTATCCTATCCTATCCTCTATCCGATCCTCTATCCTATCCTATCCTCTATCCGATCCTCTATCCTATCCTCTATCGTATCCTATCCTATCCTCTATCATATCCTATCCTCTATCCTATCCTATCCTCTATCCTATCCTATCCTCTATCCTATCCTATCCTCTATCCTATCCTCAATCCTATCCTATCCTCTATCCTATCCTATCCTCTATCTTATCCTCTCCTCTATCCTATACTTCCTCTACCTTATCCTATCCTCTATCCTATCCTATCCTCTATCCTATCCTTTCCTCAATCCTATTATATCCTCTATCCTATCCTATCCTCTATCCTATGCTATCCTCTATCCTATCCTCTCCTCAATCCTATTATATCCTCTATCCTATCCTATTCTCTATCCTATCCTATCCTCTACCCTATCCTATGCTCTATCCTATCCTATCCTCTATCCTATATTATCCTCTATCCTATCCTATCCTGTATCCTATCCTATCCTCTATCCTATCCTATCCTCTATCCAATCCTATCCTCTATCCTATGCTATCCTCTATCCTATCCTTTCCTCAATCCTATTATATCCTCTATCCTATCCTATTCTCTATCCTATCCTATCCTCTACCCTATCCTATCCTCTATCCTATATTATCCTCTATCCTATCCTATCCTGTATCCTATCCTATCCTCTATCCTATCCTATCCTCTATCCAATCCTATCCTCTATCCTATCCTATACTCTATCCTATCCTATCCTCTATCCTATACTATCCTATCCTTTATCCTATCCTATCCTCTATCCTATCCTCTATCCTATCCTCTATCCTATCCTCTATCCTATCCTACCCTCTTTCCTATCCTATCCTCTGTCCTATCCTATCCTCTGTCCTATCCTATCCTCTATCCAATCCTATCCTCTATCCTATCGTATCCTCTATCCTATCCTCTATCCAATCCTATCCTCTATCCTATCCTATCCTCTATCCTATCCTCTATCCTATCCTCTATCCTATCCTATCCTCTATCCTATCCTATCCTATCCTTTATCCTATCCTATCCTCTAGCCTATCCTATCCTCTATCCTATCCTACCCTCTTTCCTATCCTATCCTCTGTCCTATCCTATCCTCTATCCTATCCTATCCTCTATCCTATCCTATCCTCTATCCTATCCTTTCCTCTATCCTATCCTATCCTCTATCCAATCCTATCCTCTATCCTATCCTATCCTTCTATCCTATCCTATCCTATCCTCTATCCTATCCTATCCTCTATCCTATCCTATCCTCTATCCTATCCTATCCTCTATCCTATCCTATCCTCTATCCTATCCTATCCTCAATCCTATTATATCCTCTATCCTATCCTATCCTCTATCCTATGCTATCCTCTATCCTATCCTCTCCTCAATCCTATTATATCCTCTATCCTATCCTATTCTCTATCCTATCCTATCCTCTACCCTATCCTATGCTCTATCCTATCCTATCCTCTATCCTATATTATCCTCTATCCTATCCTATCCTGTATCCTATCCTATCCTCTATCCTATCCTATCCTCTATCCAATCCTATCCTCTATCCTATGCTATCCTCTATCCTATCCTTTCCTCAATCCTATTATATCCTCTATCCTATCCTATTCTCTATCCTATCCTATCCTCTACCCTATCCTATCCTCTATCCTATATTATCCTCTATCCTATCCTATCCTGTATCCTATCCTATCCTCTATCCTATCCTATCCTCTATCCAATCCTATCCTCTATCCTATCCTATACTCTATCCTATCCTATCCTCTATCCTATACTATCCTATCCTTTATCCTATCCTATCCTCTATCCTATCCTCTATCCTATCCTCTATCCTATCCTCTATCCTATCCTCTATCCTATCCTACCCTCTTTCCTATCCTATCCTCTGTCCTATCCTATCCTCTGTCCTATCCTATCCTCTATCCAATCCTATCCTCTATCCTATCCTATCCGCTATCCAATCCTCTATCCAATCCTATCCTCTATCCTATCCTATCCTCTATCCTATCCTCTATCCAATCCTATCCTCTATCCTATCCTATCCTCTATCCTATCCTCTATCCTATCCTCTATCCTATCCTCTATCCTATCCTATCCTCTATCCTATCCTATCCTATCCTTTATCCTATCCTATCCTCTAGCCTATCCTATCCTCTATCCTATCCTACCCTCTTTCCTATCCTATCCTCTGTCCTATCCTATCCTCTATCCTATCCTATCCTCTATCCTATCCTATCCTCTATCCTATCCTTTCCTCTATCCTATCCTATCCTCTATCCTATCCTATCCTCTATCCTATCCTATCCTCTATCCTATCCTCTATCCTATCCTCTATCCAATCCTATCCTCTATCCTATCCTATCCTCTATCCTATCCTATCCTCTATCCTATCCTTTCCTCTATCCTATCCTATCCTCTATCCTATCCTATCCTCTATCCTATCCTATCCTCTATCCTATCCTATCCTCTATCCTATCCTATCCTCTACCCTATCCTACCCTCTTTCCTATCGTATCCTCTATCCTATCGTATCCTCTATCCTATCCTATCCTCTATCCTATCCTATCCTCTATCCTATCCTATCCTCTATCCTATACTTTCCTCTATCCAATCCTATCCTCTATCCTATCCTATCCTATCCTTTATCCTATCCTATCCTCTATCCTATCCTATCCTCTATCCTATCCTAGCCTCTTTCCTATCCTATCCTCTGTCCTATCCTATCCTCTATCCAATCCTATCCTCTATCCTATCCTATCCTCTATCCTATCCTCTATCCAATCCTATCCTCTATCCTATCCTATCCTCTATCCTATCCTCTATCCAATCCTATCCTCTATCCTATCCTATCCTCTATCCTATCCTCTATCTTATCCTCTATCCTATCCTATCCTCTATCCTATCCTATCCTATCCTTTATCCTATCCTATCCTCTAGCCTATCCTATCCTCTATCCTATCCTACCCTCTTTCCTATCCTATCCTCTGTCCTATCCTATCCTCTATCCTATCCTATCCTCTATCCTATCCTATCCTCTATCCTATCCTATCCTATCCTTTATCCTATCCTATCCTCTAGCCTATCCTATCCTCTATCCTATCCTACCCTCTTTCCTATCCTATCCTCTGTCCTATCCTATCCTCTATCCTATCCTATCCTCTATCCTATCCTATCCTCTATCCTATCCTTTCCTCTATCCTATCCTATCCTCTATCCAATCCTATCCTCTATCCTATCCTATCCTTCTATCCTATCCTATCCTATCCTCTATCCTATCCTATCCTCTATCCTATCCTATCCTCTATCTTATCCTATCCTCTATCCTATCCTATCCTCAATCCTATTATATCCTCTATCCTATCCTACCCTCTTTCCTATCCTATCCTCTGTCCTATCCTATCCTCTATCCTATCCTATCCTCTATCCTATCCTATCCTCTATCCTATCCTATCCTATCCTTTATCCTATCCTATCCTCTAGCCTATCCTATCCTCTATCCTATCCTACCCTCTTTCCTATCCTATCCTCTGTCCTATCCTATCCTCTATCCTATCCTATCCTCTGTCCTATCCTATCCTCTATCCTATCCTATCCTCTATCCTATCCTATCCTATCCTTTATCCTATCCTATCCTCTAGCCTATCCTATCCTCTATCCTATCCTACCCTCTTTCCTATCCTATCCTCTGTCCTATCCTATCCTCTATCCTATCCTATCCTCTATCCTATCCTATCCTCTATCCTATCCTTTCCTCTATCCTATCCTATCCTCTATCCTATCCTATCCTCTATCCTATCCTATCCTCTATCCTATCCTCTATCCTATCCTCTATCCAATCCTATCCTCTATCCTATCCTATCCTCTATCCTATCCTATCCTCTATCCTATCCTATCCTCTATCCTATCCTATCCTCTATCCTATCCTATCCTCTATCCTATCCTATCCTCTATCCTATCCTATCCTCTATCCTATCCTATCCTCTATCCTATCCTATCCTCTATCCTATCCTATCCTATCCTTTATTCTATCCTATCCTCTATCCCATCCTATCCTCTATCCTATCCTACCCTCTTTCCTATCGTATCCTCTATCCTATATTATCCTCTATCCTATCCTATCCTGTATCCTATCCTATCCTCTATCCTATCCTATCCTCTATCCAATCCTATCCTCTATCCTATGCTATCCTCTATCCTATCCTTTCCTCAATCCTATTATATCCTCTATCCTATCCTATTCTCTATCCTATCCTATCCTCTACCCTATCCTATCCTCTATCCTATATTATCCTCTATCCTATCCTATCCTGTATCCTATCCTATCCTCTATCCTATCCTATCCTCTATCCAATCCTATCCTCTATCCTATCCTATACTCTATCCTATCCTATCCTCTATCCTATACTATCCTATCCTTTATCCTATCCTATCCTCTATCCTATCCTCTATCCTATCCTCTATCCTATCCTCTATCCTATCCTCTATCCTATCCTACCCTCTTTCCTATCCTATCCTCTGTCCTATCCTATCCTCTGTCCTATCCTATCCTCTATCCAATCCTATCCTCTATCCTATCCTATCCTCTATCCAATCCTCTATCCAATCCTATCCTCTATCCTATCCTATCCTCTATCCTATCCTCTATCCAATCCTATCCTCTATCCTATCCTATCCTCTATCCTATCCTCTATCCTATCCTCTATCCTATCCTATCCTCTATCCTATCCTATCCTATCCTTTATCCTATCCTATCCTCTAGCCTATCCTATCCTCTATCCTATCCTACCCTCTTTCCTATCCTATCCTCTGTCCTATCCTATCCTCTATCCTATCCTATCCTCTATCCTATCCTATCCTCTATCCTATCCTTTCCTCTATCCTATCCTATCCTCTATCCTATCCTATCCTCTATCCTATCCTATCCTCTATCCTATCCTCTATCCTATCCTCTATCCAATCCTATCCTCTATCCTATCCTATCCTCTATCCTATCCTATCCTCTATCCTATCCTATCCTCTATCCTATCCTATCCTCTATCCTATCCTATCCTCTATCCTATCCTATCCTCTATCCTATCCTATCCTCTACCCTATCCTATCCTCTATCCTATCCTATCCTATCCTCTATCCTATCCTATCCTCTATCCTATCCTATCCTCTATACTCTATCCTATCCTATCCTCTATCCTATCCTATCCTCTATCCTATCCTCTATCCTATCCTCTATCCAATCCTATCCTCTATCCTATCCTATCCTCTATCCTATCCTATCCTCTATCCTATCCTATCCTCTATCCTATCCTATCCTCTATCCTATCCTATCCTATCCTTTATTCTATCCTATCCTCTATCCCATCCTATCCTCTATCCTATCCTACCCTCTTTCCTATCGTATCCTCTATCCTATCGTATCCTCTATCCTATCCTATCCTCTATCCTATCCTATCCTCTATCCTATCCTATCCTCTATCCTATACTTTCCTCTATCCAATCCTATCCTCTATCCTATCCTATCCTATCCTTTATCCTATCCTATCCTCTATCCTATCCTATCCTCTATCCTATCCTACCCTCTTTCCTATCCTATCCTCTGTCCTATCCTATCCTCTATCCAATCCTATCCTCTATCCTATCCTATCCTCTATCCTATCCTCTATCCAATCCTATCCTCTATCCTATCCTATCCTCTATCCTATCCTCTATCTTATCCTCTATCCTATCCTATCCTCTATCCTATCCTATCCTATCCTTTATCCTATCCTATCCTCTAGCCTATCCTATCCTCTATCCTATCCTACCCTCTTTCCTATCCTATCCTCTGTCCTATCCTATCCTCTATCCTATCCTATCCTCTATCCTATCCTATCCTCTATCCTATCCTTTCCTCTATCCTATCCTATCCTCTATCCTATCCTATCCTCTATCCTATCCTATCCTCTATCCTATCCTTTCCTCTATCCTATCCTATCCTCTATCCTATCCTATCCTCTATCCTATCCTATCCTCTATCCTATCCTCTATCCTATCCTCTATCCAATCCTATCCTCTATCCTATCCTATCCTCTATCCTATCCTATCCTCTATC
The DNA here is from genome assembly GCF_050948215.1 of Halictus rubicundus. Classification (NCBI taxonomy): domain Eukaryota; kingdom Metazoa; phylum Arthropoda; class Insecta; order Hymenoptera; family Halictidae; genus Halictus; species Halictus rubicundus. The sequence goes on from NW_027488893.1 coordinate 40,744, forward strand.
CTATCCTATCCTCTATCCTATCCTATCCTCTATCCTATCCTATCCTCTATCCTATCCTATCCTCTATCCTATCCTATCCTCTATCCTATCCTATCCTCTATCCTATCCTATCCTATCCTTTATTCTATCCTATCCTCTATCCCATCCTATCCTCTATCCTATCCTACCCTCTTTCCTATCGTATCCTCTATCCTATCGTATCCTCTATCCTATCCTATCCTCTATCCTATCCTATCCTCTATCCTATACTTTCCTCTATCCAATCCTATCCTCTATCCTATCCTATCCTCTATCCTATCCTATCCTCTATATTATCCTATCCTCTATAATATCCTATCCTCTATCCTATCCTATCCTCTATCCTATAATATCATCTAACCTATCCTATCCTCTATCCTATCCTATCCTCTATCGTCTCCTGTCCTCTATCCTATCCAATCACCTATCCTATCCCCTATTGTCTCCTATCGTCTATCCTATCCATTCCCCTATCCTATCCTCTATCCTATCCTATCCTCTATCCTATAATATCATCTAGCCTATCCTATTATCTATCCTATAATATCATCTATCCTATCCTATCCTCTATCCGATCCTCTATCCAATCCTATCCTCTACCCTATCCTATCCTCTATCCTACTCTATCCTCTATCCTACTCTATCCTCTATCCTATCCTATCCTCTATCCTATCCTATCCTCTATCCGATCCTCTATCCTATCCTATCCTCTATCCGATCCTCTATCCTATCCTCTATCTTATCCTCTCCTCTATCCTATACTTCCTCTACCTTATCCTATCCTCTATCCTATCCTATCCTCTATCCTATCCTATCCTTTATCCCATCCTATCCTCTATCCTGTCCTATCCTCTATCCTATTCTATCCTCTATCCTATCCTATCCTCTATCCTATCCTATCATCTATCCTATCCTATCCTCTATCCTATACTTTCCTCTATCCAATCCTGTCCTCTATCCTATCCTATCCTCTATCCTTTCCTATCCTCTATCCTATCCTATCCTATCCTTTATCCTATCCTATCCTCTATCCTATCCTATCCTCTATCCTATCCTACCCTCTTTCCTATCCTATCCTCTGTCCTATCCTATCCTCTATCCAATCCTATCCTCTATCCTATCCTATCCTCTATCCTATCCTCTATCCAATCCTATCCTCTATCCTATCCTATCCTCTATCCTATCCTCTATCCTATCCTCTATCCTATCCTCTATCCTATCCTATCCTCTATCCTATCCTATCCTCTATCCTATCCTATCCTATCCTTTATCCTATCCTATCCTTTAGCCTATCCTATCCTCTATCCTATCCTACCCTCTTTCCTATCCTATCCTCTGTCCTATCCTATCCTCTATCCTATCCTATCCTCTATCCTATCCTATCCTCTATCCTATCCTTTCCTCTATCCTATCCTATCCTCTATCCTATCCTATCCTCTATCCTATCCTATCCTCTATCCTATCCTTTCCTCAATCCTATTATATCCTCTATCCTATCCTATCCTCTATCCTATCCTATCCTCTATCCTATCCTATCCTCTATCCTATACTTTCCTCTATCCAATCCTATCCTCTATCCTATCCTATCCTCTATCCTTTCCTATCCTCCATCCTATCCTATCCTATCCTTTATCCTATCCTATCCTCTATCCTATCCTATCCTCTATCCTATCCTACCCTCTTTCCTATCCTATCCTCTGTCCTATCCTATCCTCTATCCAATCCTATCCTCTATCCTATCCTATCCTCTATCCTATCCTCTATCCAATCCTATCCTCTATCCTATCCTATCCTCTATCCTATCCTCTATCCTATCCTCTATCCTATCCTCTATCCTATCCTATCCTCTATCCTATCCTCAATCCTATCCTATCCTCTATTCTATCCTATCCTCTATCCTATCCTTTCCTCTATCCTATCCTATCCTCTATCCTATCCTATCCTCTATCCTATCCTATCCTCTATCCTATCCTTTCCTCTATCCAATCCTATCCTCTATCCTATCCTATCCTCTATCCTATCCTATCCTCTATCCTATCCTATCCTCTATATTATCCTATCCTCTATAATATCCTATCCTCTATCCTATCCTATCCTCTATCCTATAATATCATCTAACCTATCCTATCCTCTATCCTATCCTATCCTCTATCGTCTCCTGTCCTCTATCCTATCCAATCACCTATCCTATCCCCTATTGTCTCCTATGGTCTATCCTATCCATTCCCCTATCCTATCCTCTATCTTATCCTATCCTCTATCCTATAATATCATCTAGCCTATCCTATTATCTATCCTATAATATCATCTATCCAATCCTATCCTCTATCCGATCCTCTATCCAATCCTATCCTCTACCCTATCCTATCCTCTATCCTACTCTATCCTCTATCCTACTCTATCCTCTATCCTATCCTATCCTCTATCCTATCCTATCCTCTATCCGATCCTCTATCCTATCCTATCCTCTATCCGATCCTCTATCCTATCCTCTATCGTATCCTATCCTATCCTCTATCATATCCTATCCTCTATCCTATCCTATCCTCTATCCTATCCTATCCTCTATCCTATCCTATCCTCTATCCTATCCTCAATCCTATCCTATCCTCTATCCTATCCTATCCTCTATCTTATCCTCTCCTCTATCCTATACTTCCTCTACCTTATCCTATCCTCTATCCTATCCTATCCTCTATCCTATCCTTTCCTCAATCCTATTATATCCTCTATCCTATCCTATCCTCTATCCTATGCTATCCTCTATCCTATCCTCTCCTCAATCCTATTATATCCTCTATCCTATCCTATTCTCTATCCTATCCTATCCTCTACCCTATCCTATGCTCTATCCTATCCTATCCTCTATCCTATATTATCCTCTATCCTATCCTATCCTGTATCCTATCCTATCCTCTATCCTATCCTATCCTCTATCCAATCCTATCCTCTATCCTATGCTATCCTCTATCCTATCCTTTCCTCAATCCTATTATATCCTCTATCCTATCCTATTCTCTATCCTATCCTATCCTCTACCCTATCCTATCCTCTATCCTATATTATCCTCTATCCTATCCTATCCTGTATCCTATCCTATCCTCTATCCTATCCTATCCTCTATCCAATCCTATCCTCTATCCTATCCTATACTCTATCCTATCCTATCCTCTATCCTATACTATCCTATCCTTTATCCTATCCTATCCTCTATCCTATCCTCTATCCTATCCTCTATCCTATCCTCTATCCTATCCTCTATCCTATCCTACCCTCTTTCCTATCCTATCCTCTGTCCTATCCTATCCTCTGTCCTATCCTATCCTCTATCCAATCCTATCCTCTATCCTATCCTATCCTCTATCCTATCCTCTATCCAATCCTATCCTCTATCCTATCCTATCCTCTATCCTATCCTCTATCCTATCCTCTATCCTATCCTATCCTCTATCCTATCCTATCCTATCCTTTATCCTATCCTATCCTCTAGCCTATCCTATCCTCTATCCTATCCTACCCTCTTTCCTATCCTATCCTCTGTCCTATCCTATCCTCTATCCTATCCTATCCTCTATCCTATCCTATCCTCTATCCTATCCTTTCCTCTATCCTATCCTATCCTCTATCCAATCCTATCCTCTATCCTATCCTATCCTTCTATCCTATCCTATCCTATCCTCTATCCTATCCTATCCTCTATCCTATCCTATCCTCTATCCTATCCTATCCTCTATCCTATCCTATCCTCAATCCTATTATATCCTCTATCCTATCCTATCCTCTATCCTATGCTATCCTCTATCCTATCCTCTCCTCAATCCTATTATATCCTCTATCCTATCCTATTCTCTATCCTATCCTATCCTCTACCCTATCCTATGCTCTATCCTATCCTATCCTCTATCCTATATTATCCTCTATCCTATCCTATCCTGTATCCTATCCTATCCTCTATCCTATCCTATCCTCTATCCAATCCTATCCTCTATCCTATGCTATCCTCTATCCTATCCTTTCCTCAATCCTATTATATCCTCAATCCTATCCTATTCTCTATCCTATCCTATCCTCTACCCTATCCTATCCTCTATCCTATATTATCCTCTATCCTATCCTATCCTGTATCCTATCCTATCCTCTATCCTATCCTATCCTCTATCCAATCCTATCCTCTATCCTATCCTATACTCTATCCTATCCTATCCTCTATCCTATACTATCCTATCCTTTATCCTATCCTATCCTCTATCCTATCCTCTATCCTATCCTCTATCCTATCCTCTATCCTATCCTACCCTCTTTCCTATCCTATCCTCTGTCCTATCCTATCCTCTGTCCTATCCTATCCTCTATCCAATCCTATCCTCTATCCTATCCTATCCTCTATCCTATCCTCTATCCAATCCTATCCTCTATCCTATCCTATCCTCTATCCTATCCTCTATCCTATCCTCTATCCTATCCTATCCTATCCTTTATCCTATCCTATCCTCTAGCCTATCCCATCCTCTATCCTATCCTACCCTCTTTCCTATCCTATCCTCTGTCCTATCCTATCCTCTATCCTATCCTATCCTCTATCCTATCCTATCCTCTATCCTATCCTTTCCTCTATCCTATCCTATCCTCTATCCAATCCTATCCTCTATCCTATCCTATCCTTCTATCCTATCCTATCCTATCCTCTATCCTATCCTATCCTCTATCCTATCCTATCCTCTATCCTATCCTATCCTCTATCCTATCCTATCCTCTATCCTATATTATCCTCTATCTTATCCTATCCTGTATCCTATCCTATCCTCTTTCCTATCCTATCCTCTATCCTATCCTATCCTCTATCTTATCCTATCCTCTATCCTATCCTCTATCTTATCCTATCCTCTATCCTATCCTCTATCCTATCCTCTATCCTATCCTCTATCCTATCCTATCCTCTATCCTATCCTCTACCCTATCTTATCCTCTATAATATCGTTTACTCTATCATATCCTATCCTCTATCCTATAATGTCATCTATCCTATTCTATCGTCTATCCTATCCAATCCTCTATTATATCCTATCCTCTATCCTATCCTATCCTCTATCCGATCCTCTATCCTGTCCTCTATCTTATCCTACCTCTATCCTATCCTCTATCCTATCCTCTATCCTATCCTCTACCCTATCTCATCCTCTATAATATCGTTTACTCTATCATATCCTTTCCTCTATCCTATAATGTCATCTATCCTATTCTATCGTCTATCCTATCCTCTATCATATCCAATCCTCTATCGTATCCTCTATCCTATCCTCTATCATATCCAATCCTCTATCGTACACTCTATCCTATCCTTTCCTCTATCCTATCCTATCCTCTATCCTATCCTATCCTCTATCCTATCTTATCCTCTATCCTATCCTATCCTCTATCCTATCCTTTCCTCAATCCTATTATATAACCTCTATCCTATCCTATCCTCTATCCCATCCTATCCTATCCTCTATCCTATCCTATCGTCTATCCTATCCTATCCTCTATCCTATCCTATCCTGTATCCTATTCTATCCTCTATCCTATCCTATCCTCTATCCCATCCTGTCCTCTATCCTATCCTATCCTGTATCCTATACTATCCTCTATCCTATCCTCTATCCTATCCTCTATCCTATCCTCTATCCAATCCTATCCTCTATCCTATCCTGTCCTCTATCCTATCCTACCCTCTATCCTATCCTATCCTCTATCCTATCCTATCCTCTATCCTGTCCTATCCTTTATCCTATCCTATCCTCTATCCTATCCTATCCTCTATCCTATACTATCTTCTACCTTATCCTATCCTCTACCCTATCCTTTCCTGTATCCTATCCTATCCTCTATCCTATACTATCCTCTATCCTATCCTATCCTCTATCCTATCCTATCCTCTATCCCATCCTGTCCTCTATCCCATCCTGTCCTCTATCCTATCCTATCCTGTATCCTATCCTATCCTCTATCCTATCCTCTATCCTATCCTCTATCCTATCCTCTATCCTATCCTCTATCCTATCCTCTATCCAATCCTATCCTCTATCCTATCCTGTCCTCTATCCTATCCTATCCTCTATCCTATCCTATCCTCTATCCTATCCTATCCTCTATCCTATCCTATCCTCTATCTTATCCTATCCTCTATCCTATCCTCTATCGTATCCTCAATCCTATCCTCTATCATATCCAATCCTCTATCGTATACTCTATCCTATCCTATCCTCTATCCTATCCTTTCCTCAATCCTATTATATCATCTATCCTATCCTATCCTATCCTCTATCCTATCCTATACTCTATCCTATATCCTATCCTACCCTCTTTCCTATCCTATCGTCTATCCTATCCTATCCTCTATCCTATCCTACCCTCTATCCTATCCTATCTTCTATTCCATCCTATCCTCTATCCTATCCTATCCTCTATCCTATCCTATCCTCTATCCTATCCTATCCTCTACCCGATCCTATCCTCCATCCTATCCTATCCTCTATCCTATCCTATCCTCTATTAGATCCTCTATAATATCCTATCCTCTATCCTATCCAATCCTCTATTATATCCTATCCTCTATCCTATCCTATCCTCTGTCCGATCCTCTATCCTATCCTATCCTCTATCTTATCCTATCCTCTATCCTATCCTCTATCCTATCCTCTATCTTATCCTATCCTCTATCCTATCCTCTATCCTATCCTCTATCCTATCCTCTATCCTATCCTCTATCCTATCCTATCCTCTATCCTATCCTCTACCCTATCTTATCCTCTATAATATCGTTTACTCTATCATATCCTATACTCTATCCTATAATGTCATCTATCCTATTCTATCGTCTATCCTATCCAATCCTCTATTATATCCTATCCTCTATCCTATCCTATCCTCTATCCGATCCTCTATCCTATCCTATCCTCTATCCTATCCTATCCTCTATCTTATCCTATCCTCTATCATATCCTCTATCCTATCCTCTATCTTATCCTACCTCTATCCTATCCTCTATCCTATCCTCTATCCTATCCTCTATCCTATCCTATCCTCTATCCTATCCTATCCTATCCTTTATCCTATCCTATCCTCTATCCTATCCTTTCCTCTATCCTATCCTATCCTCTATCCTATCCTATCCTCTATCCTATCCTATCCTCTATCCTATCCTATCCTCTATCCGATCCTCTGTCCTATCCTATCCTCTACCCTATCCTAACCTCTATCCTATCCTATCCTCTATCCTATCCTATCCTCCATTCTATCCTATCCTCTATCCTATCCTCTATCCTATCCTCTATCCTATCCTCTATCCTATCCTTTCCTCAATCCTATTATATCCTCTATCCTATCCTATCCTCTATCCTATCCTATCCTCTATCCAATTCTATCCTCTATCCTATCCTATACTCTATCCTATCCTATCCTCTATCCTATCCTATCCTATCCTCTATCCTATCCTCTATCGTATCCTCAATCCTATCCTCTATCATATCCAATCCTCTATCGTATACTCTATCCTATCCTATCCTCTATCCTATCCTATCCTCTATCCTATCCTATCCTCTATCCTATCCTTTCCTCTATCCTATCCTATCCTGTATCCTATCCTATCCTCTATCCTATCCTATCCTCTATCCTATCCTATCCTATCCTTTTTCCTATCCTATCCTCTATCCTATCCTATCCTCTATCCTATCCAATTACCTATCCTATCCTCTATCCTATTCTTTCCTCTATCCTATCCTATCCTCTATCCTATAATATCCTATATCCTATCCTATTCTCTATCCAATCATATACTCTGTACTATCCTATCCTCTGTCATATCCTATCATCCATCCTATCCTATCCTCTATCCTATCTTATCCTCTATCCTATCCTATCCTCCATCCTCTATCCTATACTCTATCCTATCCTATCCTCTATCCTATCCTTTCCTCTATCCCATCCTCTCCTCTATCCTATCCTATCCTCTATAATATCCTATTATCCATCCTATCCTCTATCGTCTATCCTATCCTATAATCTATCCTAACCTATCCTATCCTCTATCATATCCTATCATCCATCCTATCCTATCCTCTGTCATAGCGTATCAACTATCCTATCCTATCCTGTATCCTATACTACCCTCTATCCTATCCTATCCTCTATCATATCGTATCAACTATCCTATCCTATCCTCTATCCTATACTACCCTCTATCCTATCCTATCCTCTATCCTATCCTATCCTCTATCCTATCCTATCCTCTATCCGATTCTCTATCCTATCCTCTATCGTATCCTATCCTATCCTCTATCATATCCTATCCTCTATCCTATTCTATCCTCTATCCTATCCTATCCTCTATCCTATCATATCCTCTATCCTATCCTATCCTCTATCCTATCCTATCCTCTATCCTATCCTATCCCCATCCTATCCTATCCTCTATCCTATCCTACCCTCTATCCTATCCTATCTTCTATTCCATCCTATCCTCTATCCTATCCTATCCTCTATCCTATCCTATCCTCTATCCTATCCTATCCTCTACCCGATCCTATCCTCCATCCTATCCTATCCTCTATCCTATCCTATCCTCTATTAGATCCTCTATAATATCCTATCCTCTATCCTATCCAATCCTCTATTATATCCTATCCTCTATCCTATCCTATCCTCTGTCCGATCCTCTATCCTATCCTATCCTCTATCTTATCCTATCCTCTATCCTATCCTCTATCCTATCCTCTATCTTATCCTATCCTCTATCCTATCCTCTATCCTATCCTCTATCCTATCCTCTATCCTATCCTCTATCCTATCCTATCCTCTATCCTATCCTCTACCCTATCTTATCCTCTATAATATCGTTTACTCTATCATATCCTATACTCTATCCTATAATGTCATCTATCCTATTCTATCGTCTATCCTATCCAATCCTCTATTATATCCTATCCTCTATCCTATCCTATCCTCTATCCGATCCTCTATCCTATCCTATCCTCTATCCTATCCTATCCTCTATCTTATCCTATCCTCTATCATATCCTCTATCCTATCCTCTATCTTATCCTACCTCTATCCTATCCTCTATCCTATCCTCTATCCTATCCTCTATCCTATCCTATCCTCTATCCTATCCTATCCTATCCTTTATCCTATCCTATCCTCTATCCTATCCTTTCCTCTATCCTATCCTATCCTCTATCCTATCCTATCCTCTATCCTATCCTATCCTCTATCCTATCCTATCCTCTATCCGATCCTCTGTCCTATCCTATCCTCTACCCTATCCTAACCTCTATCCTATCCTATCCTCTATCCTATCCTATCCTCCATTCTATCCTATCCTCTATCCTATCCTCTATCCTATCCTCTATCCTATCCTCTATCCTATCCTTTCCTCAATCCTATTATATCCTCTATCCTATCCTATCCTCTATCCTATCCTATCCTCTATCCAATTCTATCCTCTATCCTATCCTATACTCTATCCTATCCTATCCTCTATCCTATCCTATCCTATCCTCTATCCTATCCTCTATCGTATCCTCAATCCTATCCTCTATCATATCCAATCCTCTATCGTATACTCTATCCTATCCTATCCTCTATCCTATCCAATTACCTATCCTATCCTCTATCCTATTCTTTCCTCTATCCTATCCTATCCTCTATCCTATAATATCCTATATCCTATCCTATTCTCTATCCAATCATATACTCTGTACTATCCTATCCTCTGTCATATCCTATCATCCATCCTATCCTATCCTCTATCCTATCTTATCCTCTATCCTATCCTATCCTCCATCCTCTATCCTATACTCTATCCTATCCTATCCTCTATCCTATCCTTTCCTCTATCCCATCCTCTCCTCTATCCTATCCTATCCTCTATAATATCCTATTATCCATCCTATCCTCTATCGTCTATCCTATCCTATCCTCTATCCTAACCTATCCTATCCTCTATCATATCCTATCATCCATCCTATCCTATCCTCTGTCATAGCGTATCAACTATCCTATCCTATCCTGTATCCTATACTACCCTCTATCCTATCCTATCCTCTATCATATCGTATCAACTATCCTATCCTATCCTCTATCCTATACTACCCTCTATCCTATCCTATCCTCTATCCTATCCTATCCTCTATCCGATTCTCTATCCTATCCTCTATCGTATCCTATCCTATCCTCTATCATATCCTATCCTCTATCCTATTCTATCCTCTATCCTATCCTATCCTCTATCCTATCATATCCTCTATCCTATCCTATCCTCTATCCTATCCTATCCTCTATCCTATCCTATCCCCATCCTATCCTATCCTCTATATTATCCTATCCTCTATCCTATCCTATCCTCTATCCTATCCTATCCTCTATCCTATCCTATCCTCTATCCTATACTACCCTCTATCCTATCCTATCCTCTATCCTATCCTATCCTCTATCCTATCCTATCCTCTATCCTATCATATCCTCTATCCTATCCTATCCTCTATCCTATTCTATCCTCTATCCCATCCTGTCCTCTATCCCATCCTGTCCTCTATCCTATCCTATCCTGTATCCTATCCTATCCTCTATCCTATCCTCTATCCTATCCTCTATCCTATCCTCTATCCTATCCTCTATCCTATCCTCTATCCAATCCTATCCTCTATCCTATCCTGTCCTCTATCCTATCCTATCCTCTATCCTATCCTATCCTCTATCCTATCCTATCCTCTATCCTATCCTATCCTCTATCTTATCCTATCCTCTATCCTATCCTCTATCGTATCCTCAATCCTATCCTCTATCATATCCAATCCTCTATCGTATACTCTATCCTATCCTATCCTCTATCCTATCCTTTCCTCAATCCTATTATATCCTCTATCCTATCCTATCCTATCCTCTATCCTATCCTATACTCTATCCTATATCCTATCCTACCCTCTTTCCTATCCTATCGTCTATCCTATCCTATCCTCTATCCTATCCTACCCTCTATCCTATCCTATCTTCTATTCCATCCTATCCTCTATCCTATCCTATCCTCTATCCTATCCTATCCTCTATCCTATCCTATCCTCTACCCGATCCTATCCTCCATCCTATCCTATCCTCTATCCTATCCTATCCTCTATTAGATCCTCTATAATATCCTATCCTCTATCCTATCCAATCCTCTATTATATCCTATCCTCTATCCTATCCTATCCTCTGTCCGATCCTCTATCCTATCCTATCCTCTATCTTATCCTATCCTCTATCCTATCCTCTATCCTATCCTCTATCTTATCCTATCCTCTATCCTATCCTCTATCCTATCCTCTATCCTATCCTCTATCCTATCCTATCCTCTATCCTATCCTCTACCCTATCTTATCCTCTATAATATCGTTTACTCTATCATATCCTATCCTCTATCCTATAATGTCATCTATCCTATTCTATCGTCTATCCTATCCAATCCTCTATTATATCCTATCCTCTATCCTATCCTATCCTCTATCCGATCCTCTATCCTATCCTATCCTCTATCCTATCCTATCCTCTATCTTATCCTATCCTCTATCCTATCCTCTATCCTATCCTCTATCTTATCCTACCTCTATCCTATCCTCTATCCTATCCTCTATCCTATCCTCTATCCTATCCTATCCTCTATCCTATCCTATCCTATCCTTTATCCTATCCTATCCTCTATCCTATCCTTTCCTCTATCCTATCCTATCCTCTATCCTATCCTATCCTCTATCCTATCCTATCCTCTATCCTATCCTATCCTCTATCCGATCCTCTGTCCTATCCTATCCTCTACCCTATCCTAACCTCTATCCTATCCTATCCTCTATCCTATCCTATCCTCCATTCTATCCTATCCTCTATCCTATCCTCTATCCTATCCTCTATCCTATCCTCTATCCTATCCTTTCCTCAATCCTATTATATCCTCTATCCTATCCTATCCTCTATCCTATCCTATCCTCTATCCAATCCTATCCTCTATCCTATCCTATACTCTATCCTATCCTATCCTCTATCCTATCCTATCCTATCCTCTATCCTATCCTCTATCGTATCCTCAATCCTATCCTCTATCATATCCAATCCTCTATCGTATACTCTATCCTATCCTATCCTCTATCCTATCCTATCCTCTATCCTATCCTATCCTCTATCCTATCCTTTCCTCTATCCTATCCTATCCTGTATCCTATCCTATCCTCTATCCTATCCTATCCTCTATCCTATCCTATCCTATCCTTTTTCCTATCCTATCCTCTATCCTATCCTATCCTCTATCCTATCCAATTACCTATCCTATCCTCTATCCTATTCTTTCCTCTATCCTATCCTATCCTCTATCCTATAATATCCTATATCCTATCCTATTCTCTATCCAATCATATACTCTGTACTATCCTATCCTCTGTCATATCCTATCATCCATCCTATCCTATCCTCTATCCTATCTTATCCTCTATCCTATACTCTATCCTATCCTATCCTCTATCCTATCCTATCCTCTATCCCATCCTCTCCTCTATCCTATCCTATCCTCTATAATATCCTATTATCCATCCTATCCTCTATCGTCTATCCTATCCTATCCTCTATCCTAACCTATCCTATCCTCTATCATATCCTATCATCCATCCTATCCTATCCTCTGTCATAGCGTATCAACTATCCTATCCTATCCTGTATCCTATACTACCCTCTATCCTATCCTATCCTCTATCCTATCCTATCCTCTATCATATCGTATCAACTATCCTATCCTATCCTCTATCCTATACTACCCTCTATCCTATCCTATCCTCTATCCTATCCTATCCTCTATCCTATCCTATCCTCTATCCGATTCTCTATCCTATCCTCTATCGTATCCTATCCTATCCTCTATCATATCCTATCCTCTATCCTATTCTATCCTCTATCCTATCCTATCCTCTATCCTATCATATCCTCTATCCTATCCTATCCTCTATCCTATCCTATCCTCTATCCTATCCTATCCCCATCCTATCCTATACTCTATATTATCCTATCCTCTATCCTATCCTATCCTCTATCCTATCCTATCCTCTATCCTATCCTATCCTCTATCCTATACTACCCTCTATCCTATCCTATCCTCTATCCTATCCTATCCTCTATCCTATCCTATCCTCTATCCTATCATATCCTCTATCCTATCCTATCCTCTATCCTATTCTATCCTCTATCCTATCCTATCCTCTATCCTATCCTATCCTCTATATTATCCTATCCTCTATCCTATCCTATCCTCTATCCTATCCTATCCTCTATCCTATCCTATCCTCTGTCCTATCCTATCCTCTATCCTATTCTATCCTATCCTATCCTCTATCCTACCCTATCCTCTATCCTATCCTAACCTCTCTAATATCGTACCCTCCATCCTATCCTATCCAATCCCCTATCCTATCCTCTATCCTATCCTATCCTCTATATTATCGTATCCTCTATCCTATCCTATTCTCTATACTATAATATCATATATCCTATCCTATTCTCTATCCTATACTATGCTCTATCCTATCCTATCCTCTATCCTATCGTATCCTCTATAATATCATACCCTCTATCCCATCCTATCCTGTATCATATCCTATCCTCTATACTCTATCCTCTAACCTACCCTATCCTCTGTCCTATCCTATCCTCTATTCTATCCTATCCAATCCCCTATCCTATCCTCTATCCTATCCTATCCTCTATCCTATCCTATCCTCTATATTATCGTATCCTCTATCCTATCCTATTCTCTATCCTATAATATCATATATCCTATCATATTCTCTATCCTATACTATCCTCTATCCTATTCTATCCTATATCCTATCCTATCCTGTATCCTATCCTATCCTCTATCTTGTTCTATCCTCTACAATATCGTATCCTCTATCCTATCCTATCCTCTATCTTATCCTATCCTCTATAATATCCTATCCTCTATCCTATCCTATCCTCTATCCTATCCTATCATCTATAATATCGTATCCTCTATCCTATCCTATCCAATCCCCTATCCTATCCCCTATATTATCGTATCCTCTATCCTATCCTATTCTCTATACTATAATATCATATATCCTATCCTATTCTCTATCCTATACTATCCTCTATCCTATCCTATCCAATCCCCTATCCTATCCTCTATCCTATCCTATCCTCTATATTATCGTATCCTCTATCCTATCCTATTCTCTATCCTATAATATCATATATCCTATCATATTCACTATCCTATACTATCCTCTATCCTATCCTATCCTCTATCCTATCGTATCCTCTATAATATCCTATCCTCTATCCTATCGTATCCTCTATAATATCCTATCCTCTATCCTATCCTATCCAATCCCCTATGCTATCCTCTATATTATCGTATCCTCTATCCTATCCTATTCTCTATACTATAATATCATATATCCTATCATATTCTCTATCCTGTACTGTCCTCTATCCTATTCTATCCTATATCCTATCCTATCCTCTATCCTATCCTATCCTATCCTCTATCCTCTATCCTATCCTCTATCTTATCCTATCCCCTGTCCTATCCCCTGTCCTGTCGTATCCACTATCCTATCCTATCCTCTATCCTATCCTATCCTCTATCCTATCCTATCCCCTATCCTATCCTATCCTCTATCCTATCCTATCCTCTATCCTATCGTATCCTCTATCCTATCCTATCCTCTATCCTATCCTATCCTCTATCCTATCCTATCCTCTATCCTATCCTCTATCCTATCGGCGCCTCTATCCTATCCTCTATCCTATCCTATATCCTATCCTCTATCCTATCTTATCCTCTATCCTATCCTATCCTCTATCCTATCCTATCCTCTATGCTATCCTATCCTCTATCCTACCCTATCCTCGATCCTATCCTCTCCTCTATCCTATCCTATCCTCTATCCTATCCTATCCTCTATCCAATCATATCCTCAATCCTATCCTATCCTGTATCCTATCCTATCCTCTATCCTATCCTATCCTCCATCCTATCCTATCCTCTAGCCTATCCTATCCTATCCTCTATACTATCCAATTCCCTAACCTATGCTCTATAATATCGTATCCTCTATCCTATCCTATCCTCTATCCGATGTAATCCCATATCATATCGTATCCTCTATCCTATCATACCCTCCATCCTATCCTGTCCTCCATCCTATCCTATCCTCTATCCTATCATATCCTCTATCCTATCCTATCCTCTATTCTATCCTATCCTATCCTCAAGCCTATCTTATCCTCTATCCTTCCCTATCCTGTATCTTAACCTATCCTCCATCCAATCCTATGCTCTATCCTATCCTATCCTGTATCCTATCCTCTATAATATCGTATCCTCGATCCTATCCTATACTCTATCATATCCTATTAACCATCCTATCCTCTATCGTCTACCCCATCCCATCCTACATCCTATCCTATCCTCTATCCTATCCCATCCTAAATTCTATTCTATCCTGTATCCTATCCTATCCTCTATCCCATCCTCTCCTATATCTTATCCTATCCTCTATCATATCCTGTCCTCTATCCTAAACTCTATCCTATCCTATCCTCTATCCTATCCTATCCTCTATCCTATCCTATCCTCTATCCTATTATATCCTCTATCCTATCCTATCCTCTATCCTATCCTATCCTCCATCCTATCCTCTATCCTATCATATCCTCTATCCTATCCCATCCTCTATCCTATCCTATCATCCATCGCATCCTCTATCGTCTATCCTATCCTATCCTCTGTCATATCGTATCCTCTATCCTATCCTATCCTCCATCCTATCCTCTATCCTATCATATCCTATACTCTATACTATCCTATCCTCTATCCTATCCTATCCTGCATCCTCTATCCTATACTCTATCCTATCCTCTATCCTATCCTATCATCAATCCTATCCTATCCTCTATCCTATCCTATCCTCCATCCTACCCTATTCTCTATCATATCGTATCCTCTATCCTATCCTATCCTCTATTATCTATCCTATCTATCTATCCCAATCCTATCCTATTCTCTATCCAATCCTATACTCTATACTATCCTATCCTCTGTCATATCCTGTCATCCATCCTATCCTATCCTCTATCCTATCTTATCCTTTACCTTATCCTATCCTCTATCCTATCCTATTATCTATCCTATATCCCATCCTATTCTCTATCCAATCCTATACCCTATACTATCCTATCCTCTGTCATATCCTATCATCCATCCTGTCCTATCCTCTATCCTATCCTATCCTCTATCCTATCCTATCCTCTCTCATATCCTATTATCCTTCCTATCCTCTCTCATATCCTATTATCCTTCCTATCCTCTATCGTCTATCCTATCCTATCCTCTATCATATCCTATCATCCATCCTATCCTATCCTCTATCCTATCCTATCCTCCATCCTCTATCCTATACTCTATCCTATACTCTATCCTATCATATCCTCTATCCTATCCTATCCTCCATCCTCTATCATATACTCTATCCTATTCTCAATTCTATCCTATCCTCTGTCCTATCCTATCCTCCATCCTACCCCATCCTCTACCATATCGTATCCTCTATCCTATCCTATCCTCTATCCTATAATATCCTATATCCTATCCTATTCTCTATCTAATCATATACTCTGTACTATCCTATCCTCTGTCATATCCTATCATCCATCCTATCCTATCCTCTATCCTATCTTATCCTCTATCCTATCCTATCCTCCATCCTCTATCCTATACTCTATCCTATCCTATCCTCTATCCTATCCTATCCTCTATCCCATCCTCTCCTCTATCCTATCCTATCCTCTCTCATAACCTATTATCCTTCCTATCCTCTATCGTCTATCCTATCCTATCCTCTATCATATCCTATCATCCATCCTATCCTATCCTCTATCCTATCCTATCCTCCATCCTCTATCCTATACTCTATCCTGTACTCTATCCTATCATATCCTCTATCCTATCCTATCCTCCATCCTCTATCATATACTCTATCCTATTCTCAATTCTATCCTATCCTCTGTCCTATCCTATCCTCCATCCTACCCCATCCTGTATCATATCGTATCCTCTATCCTATCCTATCCTCTATCCTATCCTATCCTCCATCCTACCCTATCCTCTATCATATCGTATCCTCTATCCTATCCTATCCTCTATCCTATAATATCCTATATCCTATCCTATTCTCTATCCAATCATATACTCTGTACTATCCTATCCTCTGTCATATCCTATCATCCATCCTATCCTATCCTCTATCCTATCTTATCCTCTATCCTATCCTATCCTCCATCCTCTATCCTATACTCTATCCTATCCTATCCTCTATCCTATCCTATCCTCTATCCCATCCTCTCCTCTATCCTATCCTATCCTCTATAATATCCTATTATCCATCCTATCCTCTATCGTCTATCCTATCCTATCCTCTATCCTAACCTATCCTATCCTCTATCATATCCTATCATCCATCCTATCCTATCCTCTATCATATCGTATCAACTATCCTATCCTATCCTGTATCCTATACTACCCTCTATCCTATCCTATCCTCTATCATATCGTATCAACTATCCTATCCTATCCTCTATCCTATACTACCCTCTATCCTATCCTATCCTCTATCCTATCCTATCCTCTATCCTATCCTATCCTCTATCCTATCCTATCCTCTATCCTATCCTATCCTCTATCCTATCCTATCCTCTATCCTATACTACCCTCTATCCTATCCTATCCTCTATCCTATCCTATCCTCTATCCTATCCTATCCTCTATCCTATCATATCCTCTATCCTATCCTATCCTCTATCCTATCCTATCCTCTATCCTATCCTATCCTCTATCCTATCCTATCCTCTATATTATCCTATCCTCTATCCTATCCTATCCTCTATCCTATCCTATCCTCTATCATATCCTATCATGCATCGCATCCTCTATCGTCTATCTCATCCTATCCTCTATCCTATCCTAACCTCTACCCTATCGAATCCTCTATCCTATCCTATCCTCTATCCTATCCTATCCTCTATAATATCCTATTATCCATCCTATCCTCTATCGTCTATCCTATCCTATCCTCTATCCTAACCTATCCTATCCTCTATCATATCCTATCATCCATCCTATCCTATCCTCTATCCTATCCTATCCTCTATCCTATAATATCCTATATCCTATCCTATTCTCTATCCTATATCATATATTATTCTCTATCCTATATCCTATCCTATTCTGTATCCTATCCTATACTCTATACTATCCTATCCTCTATCCTATCCTATCCTGCATCCTCTATCCTATACTCTATCCTATCCTCTGTCCTATCCTATCCTCTATCCTATCCTATCCTCTATCCTATCCTTTCCTCTATCCTATCCTATCCTCTATCCTATCCTATCCTATATCCTATCGTATTCTGTATCCTATCCTATACTCTATACTATCCTATCCTCTATCCTATCCTATCCTGCATCCTCTATCCTATACTCTATCCTATCCTCTGTCCTATCCTATCCTCTATCCTATCTTATCATCTATCCTATCCTATCCTCTATCATATCCTATCATCCATCCTATCCTATCCTCTATCCTATCCTATCCTCCATCCTCTATAATATACTCTATCCTATCCTATCCTCTATCCTATCCTATCCTCTATCTTATCCTATCCTCTATAATATCCTATTCTCTATCCTATCCTCTATCGTCTATCCTATCCTATCCTCTATCCTAACGTATCCTGTCCTCCAACTTATCCTATCATCCATCCTATCCTATCCTCTATCCTATCCTATCCTCTATCCTATCGTATCCTCTATAATATCATACCCTCTATCCCATTATATCCTGTATCATATCCTATCCTCTATACTCTATCCTCTATCCTACCCTATCCTCTGTCCTTTCCTATCCTCTATTCTATCCTATCCAATCCCCTATCCTATCCTCTATCCTATCCTATCCTCTATCCTATCCTATCCTGTATCCTATCCTATCCTCTATTTTATTCTATCCTCTACAATATCGCATCCTCTATCCTATCCTATCCTCTATCTTATCCTATCCTCTATAATATCCTATCCTCTATCCTATCCTATCCTCTATCCTATCCTATCCTCTATCCTATCGTATCCTCTATAATATCGTATCCTCTATCCTATCCTATCCTCTATCCTATCCTATCCTCTATCCTATCCTATCCTCTATCCTATCCTATCCTCTATCATATCCTATCATGCATCGCATCCTCTATCGTCTATCTCATCCTATCCTCTAACCTATCCTATCCTCTACCCTATCCTATCCTCTATCCTATCCTATCCTCTATCCTATCCTATCCTCTATAATATCCTATTATCCATCCTATCCTCTATCGTCTATCCTATCCTATCCTCTATCCTAACCTATCCTATCCTCTATCATATCCTATCATCCATCCTATCCTATCCTCTATCCTATCCTATCCTCTATCGTATAATATCCTATATCCTATCCTATTCTCTATCCTATATCATGTATTATTCTCTATCCTATATCCTATCCTATTCTGTATCCTATCCTATACTCTATACTATCCTATCCTCTATCCTATCCTATCCTGCATCCTCTATCCTATACTCTATCCTATCCTCTGTCCTATCCTATCCTCTATTATATCCTATCCTCTATCCTATCCTTTCCTCTATCCTATCCTATCCTCTATCCTATCCTATCCTATATCCTATCGTATTCTGTATCCTATCCTATACTCTATACTATCCTATCCTCTATCCTATCCTATCCTGCATCCTCTATCCTATACTCTATCCTATCCTCTGTCCTATCCTATCCTCTATCCTATCTTATCATCTATCCTATCCTATCCTCTATCCTATCCTATCCTCCATCCTCTATAATATACTCTATCCTATCCTATCCTCTATCCTATCCTATCCTCTATCTTATCCTATCCTCTATAATATCCTATTCTCTATCCTATCCTCTATCGTCTATCCTATCCTATCCTCTATCCTAACGTATCCTGTCCTCTAACTTATCCTATCATCCATCCTATCCTATCCTCTATCCTATCCTATCCTCTATCCTATCGTATCCTCTATAATATCATACCCTCTATCCCATCCTATCCTGTATCATATCCTATCCTCTATACTCTATCCTCTATCCTACCCTATCCTCTGTCCTATCCTATCCTCTATTCTATCCTATCCAATCCCCTATCCTATCCTCTATCCTATCCTATCCTCTATCCTATCCTATCCTCTATATTATCGTATCCTCTATCCTATCCTATTCTCTATCCTATAATATCATATATCCTATCATATTCTCTATCCTATACTATCCTCTATCCTATTCTATCCTATATCCTATCCTATCCTGTATCCTATCCTATCCTCTATCTTATTCTATCCTCTACAATATCGTATCCTCTATCCTATCCTATCCTCTATCTTATCCTATCCTCTATAATATCCTATCCTCTATCCTATCCTATCCTCTATCCTATCCTATCCTCTATCCTATCGTATCCTCTATAATATCGTATCCTCTATCCTATCCTATCCAATCCCCTATCCTATCCCCTATATTATCGTATCCTCTATCCTATCCTATTCTCTATACTATAATATCATATATCCTATCCTATTCTCTATCCTATTTTATCCTCTATCCTATCCTATCCAATCCCCTATCCTAACCTCTATCCTATCCTATCCTCTATATTATCGTATCCTCTATCCTATCCTATTCTCTATCCTATAATATCATATATCCTATCATATTCACTATCCTATACTATCCTCTATCCTATCCTATCCTCTATCCTATCGTATCCTCTATAATATCCTATATCCTATCCTCTATCCTATCTTATCCTCTATCCTATCCTATCCTCTATCCTATCCCATCCTAAATTCTATCCTATCCTGTATCCTATCCTATCCTCTATCCCATCCTCTCCTATATCCTATCCTATCCTCTACCATATCCTGTCCTCTATCCTAAACTCTATCCTATCCTATCCTCTATCCTATCTTATCATCTATCCTATCCTATCCTCTATCATATCCTATCATCCATCCTATCCTATCCTCTATCCTATCCTATCCTCCATCCTCTATAATATACTCTATCCTATCCTATCCTCTATCCTATCCTATCCTCTATCTTATCCTATCCTCTATAATATCCTATTCTCTATCCTATCCTCTATCGTCTATCCTATCCTATCCTCTATCCTAACGTATCCTGTCCTCTAACTTATCCTATCATCCATCCTATCCTATCCTCTATCCTATCCTATCCTCTATCCTATCGTATCCTCTATAATATCATACCCTCTATCCCATCCTATCCTGTATCATATCCTATCCTCTATACTCTATCCTCTATCCTACCCTATCCTCTGTCCTATCCTATCCTCTATTCTATCCTATCCAATCCCCTATCCTATCCTCTATCCTATCCTATCCTCTATCCTATCCTATCCTCTATCCTATCCTATCCTCTATATTATCGTATCCTCTATCCTATCCTATTCTCTATCCTATAATATCATATATCCTATCATATTCTCTATCCTATACTATCCTCTATCCTATTCTATCCTATATCCTATCCTATCCTGTATCCTATCCTATCCTCTATCTTATTCTATCCTCTACAATATCGTATCCTCTATCCTATCCTATCCTCTATCTTATCCTATCCTCTATAATATCCTATCCTCTATCCTATCCTATCCTCTATCATATCCTATCCTCTATCCTATCGTATCCTCTATAATATCGTATCCTCTATCCCATCCTATCCAATCCCCTATCCTATCCCCTATATTATCGTATCCTCTATCCTATCCTATTCTCTATACTATAATATCATATATCCTATCCTATTCTCTATCCTATACTATCCTCTATCCTATCCTATCCAATCCCCTATCCTATCCTCTATCCTATCCTATCCTCTATATTATCGTATCCTCTATCCTATCCTATTCTCTATCCTATAATGTCATCTATCCTATTCTATCGTCTATCCTATCCTCTATCATATCCAATCCTCTATCATATCCTCTATCCTATTCTCTATCATATCCAATCCTCTATCGTACACTCTATCCTATCCTATCCTCTATTATATCCTATCCTCTATCCTATCCTATAATCTATCCTATCTTATCCTCTATCCTATCCTATCCTCTATCCTATCCTTTCCTCAATCCTATTATATAACCTCTATCCTATCCTATCCTCTATCCCATCCTATCCTATCCTCTATCCTATCCTATCCTCTATCCCATCCTGTCCTCTATCCTATCCTATCCTGTATCCTATCCTATCCTCTATCCTATCCTCTATCCTATCCTCTATCCTATCCTCTATCCAATCCTATCCTCTATCCTATCCTGTCCTCTATCCTATCCTATCCTATCCTCTATCCTATCCTGTCCTCTATCCTATCCTATCCTATCCTCTATCCTATCCTATCCTGTATCCTATCCTATCCTCTATCCTATCCTCTATCCTATCCTCTATCCAATCCTATATTCTATCCTATCCTGTCCTCTATCCTATCCTATCCTCTATCCTATCCTATCCTCTTTCCTATCCTATCCTCTATCATATCCTATCATCCATCCTATCCTATACTCTATCCTATCCTATCCTCCATCCTCTATCCTATACTCTATCCTATCCTATCCTCTATCCTATCCTATCCTCTATCCTATCCTATCCTCTATCTTATCCTATCCTCTATAATATCCTATTATCCATCCTATCCTCTATCGTCTATCCTATCCCATCCTCTATCCTAACGTATCCAGTCCTCTAACTTATCCTATCATCCATCCTATCCTATCCTCTATCCTATCCTATCCTCTATCCTATAATATCCTATATCCTATCCTATTCTCTATCCTATACTCTATCCTATCCTCTGTCCTATCCTATCCTCTATCCTATGCTATCCTCTATCCTATACTACCCTCTATGCTATCCTATCCTCTATCCTATCCTCTATCTTATCCTATCCTCTATCCTATCCTCTATCCTATCCTCTATCCTATCCTCTATCCTATCCTCTATCCTATCCTATCCTCTATCCTATCCTCTACCCTATCTTATCCTCTATAATATCGTTTACTCTATCATATCCTATCCTCTATCCTATAATGTCATCTATCCTATTCTATCGTCTATCCTATCCTCTATCATATCCAATCCTCTATCGTATCCTCTATCCTATCCTCTATCATATCCAATCCTCTATCGTACACTCTATCCTATCCTATCCTCTATCCTATCCTTTCCTCTATCCTATCCTATCCTCTATCCTATCCTATCCTCTATCCTATCCTATCCTCTATCATATCCTATTATCCTTCCTATCCTCTATCGGCTATCCTATCCTATCCTCTATCCTATCCTATCCTATCCTTTATCCCATCCTATCCTCTATCATATCCTATCATCCATCCTATCCTATCCTCTATCATATCCTATCAACTATCCTATCCTATCCTCTGTCCTATAATATCCTATATCCTATCCTATTCTCTATCCTATACTCTATCCTATCCTCTGTCCTATCCTATCCTCTATCCTATGCTATCCTCTATCCTATACTACCCTCTATGCTATCCTATCCTCTATCCTATCCTCTATCTTATCCTCTCCTCTATCCTATCCTCTATCCTATCCTCTATCCCATCCTCTATCCTCTCCTCTATCCTATCCTATCCTCTATCCTATCCTCTACCCTATCTTATCCTCTATAATATCGTTTACTCTATCATATCCTATCCTCTATCCTATAATGTCATCTATCCTATTCTATCGTCTATCCTATCCTCTATCATATCCAATCCTCTATCGTATCCTCTATCCTATCCTCTATCATATCCAATCCTCTATCGTACACTCTATCCTATCCTATCCTCTATCCTATCCTATCCTCTATCCTATCCTATCCTCTATCCTATCTTATCCTCTATCCTATCCTATCCTCTATCCTATCCTTTCCTCAATCCTATTATATAACCTCTATCCTATCCTATCCTCTATCCCATCCTATCCTATCCTCTATCCTATCCTATCCTCTATCCTATCCTATCCTCTATCCTATCCTATCCTCTATCCCATCCTATCCTATCCTCTATCCTATCCTATCCTCTATCCCATCCTGTCCTCTATCCTATCCTATCCTGTATCCTATCCTATCCTCTATCCTATCCTCTATCCTATCCTCTATCCTATCCTCTATCCAATCCTATCCTCTATCCTATCATGTCCTCTATCCTATCCTATCCTATCCTCTATCCTATCCTATCCTCTATCCTATCCTATCCTCTATCCTATCCTATCCTTTATCCTATCCTATCCTCTATCCTATCCTATCCTCTATCCTATACTATCTTCTACCTTATCCTATCCTCTATCCTATCCTTTCCTGTATCCTATCCTATCCTCTATCCTATACTATCCTCTATCCTATCCTATCCTCTATCCTATCCTATCCTATCCTCTATCCTATCCTATCCTTTATCCTATCCTATCCTTTATCCTATCCTATCCTCTATTCTATCCTATCCTATCCTCTATCCTATCCTATCCTTTATCCTATCCTATCCTCTATTCTATCCTATCCTCTATGCTATACTAACCTCTATCCTATCCTATCCTCCATCCTATTCTATCCTCTATCAGATCGTCTATCCTATCCTATCCTCTATCCTATCCTATCCTCTATCTTATCCTATACTCTATCCTGTCCTCTATCGTATCCTCAATCCTATCCTCTATCATATCCAATCCTCTATCGTATACTCTATCCTATCCTATCCTCTATCCTATCCTTTCCTCAATCCTATTATATCCTCTATCCTACCCTATCCTCTATCCCATCCTATCCTATCCTCTATCCTATCCTATCCTCTATCCTATCCTATCCTCTATCCTATCCTATCCTCTATCCTATCCTAGCCTCTATCCTATCCTATCCTCTACCCTATCCTATCCTCTATCCCATCCTGTCCTCTATCCCATCCTGTCCTCTATCCTATCCTATCCTGTATCCTATCCTATCCTCTATCCTATCCTCTATCCTATCCTCTATCCTATCCTCTATCCTATCCTCTATCCTATCCTCTATCCTATCCTCTATCCAATCCTATCCTCTATCCTATCCTGTCCTCTATCCTACCCTATCCTCTATCCTATCCTATCCTCTATCCTATCTTATCCTCTATCCTATCCTGTCCTCTATCCTATCCTCTATCCAATCCTATCCTCTATCCTATCCTATCCTTCTATCCTATCCTATCCTATCCTCTATCCTATCCTATCCTCTATCCTATCCTATCCTCTATCCTATCCTATCCTCTATCCTATCCTATCCTCTATCCTATCCTATCCTCTATCCTATATTATCCTCCATCTTATCCTATCCTCTATTATATCCTTTCCTCTATCCTATCCTATCCTCTATCAGATCCTCTATCCTATCCTATCCTCTATCCTATCCTCTATCCTATCCTATCCTCAATCCTATCCTATCCTCTATTCTATCCTATCCTCTATCATATCCTCTATCATATACTATCCTCTATCCTATCCTATCCTCTATCCTATCCTATATTCTATCCGATCCTCTATCCTATCCTATCCTCTATCCTATCCTATCCTCTATCCTATGCTATCCTCTATCCTATCCTCTATCCTATCCTATCCTCTATCCTATCCTATCCTCTATCCTATCCTATCCTCTATCCTATCCTATCCTCTATCCTATCCTATCCTCTATCCTATCCTATCCTCTATCCTATCCTCTATCCTATCCTCTATCCAATCCTATCCTCTATCCTATCCTATCCTTCTATCCTATCCTATCCTATCCTCTATCCTATCCTATCCTCTATCCTATCCTATCCTCTATCCTATCCTATCCTCTATCCTATCCTATCCTCTATCCTATATTATCCTCTATCTTATCCTATCCTGTATCCTATCCTATCCTCTTTCCTATCCTATCCTCTATCCTATCCTATCCTCTATCCTATCCTCTCCTCTTTCCTATCCTATCCTCTATCCTATCCTATCCTCTATCCTATCCTACCCTCTATCCTATCCTATCTTCTATCCTATCCTATCCTCTATCCTATCCTATCCTCTATCCTATCCTATCCTCTATCCTATCCTATCCTCTATCCGATCCTCTATCCGATCCTCTATCCTATCCTATCCTCTATCCGATCCTCTATCCTATCCTCTATCGTATCCTATCCTATCCTCTATCCTATCCTATCCTCTATCCTATCCTATCCTCTATCCTATCCTATCCTCTATCCTATCCTATCCTCTATCCTATCCTATCCTCTATCCTATCCTATCCTCTATCCTATCCTATCCTCTATCCTATCCTATCCTCTATCCTATCCTATCCTCTATCCTATATTATCCTCTATCTTATCCTATCCTGTATCCTATCCTATCCTCTTCCCTATCCTATCCTCTATCCTATCCTATCCTCTATCCTATCCCATCCTAAATTCTATCCTATCCTGTATCCTATCCTATCTTCTATCCCATCCTCTCCTATATCCTATCCTATCCTCTATCATATCCTGTCCTCTATCCTAAACTCTATCCTATCCTATCCTCTATCCTATCCTATCCTCTATCCTATCCTATCCTCTATCCTATCCTATCCTCTATCCTATCCTATCCTCTATCCGATCCTCTATCCGATCCTCTATCCTATCCTATCCTCTATCCGATCCTCTATCCTATCCTCTATCGTATCCTATCCTATCCTCTATCCTATCCTATCCTCTGTCATATCGTATCCTCTATCCTATCCTATCCTCCATCCTATCCTCTATCCTATCATATCCTCTATCCTATCCTATCCTCTATCCTATCCTATCATCCATCGCATCCTCTATCGTCTATCCTATCCTATCCTCTATCCTATCCTATCATCAATCCTATGTTATCCTCTATCCTATCCTATCCTCCATCCTACCCTATTCTCTATCATATCGTATCCTCTATCCTATCCTATCCTCTATTATCTATCCTATCTATCTATCCCAATCCTATCCTATTCTCTATCCAATCCTATACTCTATACTATCCTATCCTCTGTCATATCCTGTCATCCATCCTATCCTATCCTCTATCCTATCTTATCCTCTATCCTATCCTATCCTCCATCCTCTATCCTATACTCTATCCTATCCTATCCTCTATCCTATCCTATCCTCTATCCCATCCTCTCCTCTATCCTATCCTATCCTCCATAATATCCTGTTATCCATCCTATCCTCTATCAACTATCCTATCCTATCCTCTATCCTAACCTATCCTATCCTCTATCATATCCTATCATCCATCCTATCCTATCCTCTATCATATCGTATCAACTATCCTATCCGATCCTGTATCCTATACTACCCTCTATCCTATCCTATCCTCTATCATATCGTATCAACTATCCTATCCTATCCTCTATCCTATACTACCCTCTATCCTATCCTATCCTCTATCCTATCCTATCCTCTATCCTATCCTATCCTCTATCCTATCCTATCCTCTATCCTATCCTATCCTCTATCCTATCCTATCCTCTATCCTATCCTATCCTCTATCCTATCCTATCCTCTATCCTATCCTATCCTCTATCCTATCCTATCCTCTATCCTATCCTATCCTCTATCCTATCCTATCCTCTATCCTATCCTATCCTCTATCCTATCCTATCCTCTATCCTATCCTATCCTCTATCCTATCCTATCCTCTCTCATATCCTATTATCCTTCCTATCCTCTATCGTCTATCCTATCCTATCCTCTATCATATCCTATCATCCATCCTATCCTATCCTCTATCCTATCCTATCCTCCATCCTCTATCCTATACTCTATCCTATACTCTATCCTATCATATCCTCTATCCTATCCTATCCTCCATCCTCTATCATATACTCTATCCTATTCTCAATTCTATCCTATCCTCTGTCCTATCCTATCCTCCATCCTACCCCATCCTGTATCATATCGTATCCTCTATCCTATCCTATCCTCTATCCTATCCTATCCTCCATCCTACCCTATCCTCTATCATATCGTATCCTCTATCCTATCCTATCCTCTATCCTATAATATCCTATATCCTATCCTATTCTCTATCCAATCATATACTCTGTACTATCCTATCCTCTGTCATATCCTATCATCCATCCTATCCTATCCTCTATCCTATCTTATCCTCTATCCTTTCCTATCCTCCATCCTCTATCCTATACTCTATCCTATCCTATCCTCTATCCTATCCTATCCTCTATCCCATCCTCTCCTCTATCCTATCCTATCCTCCATAATATCCTATTATCCATCCTATCCTCTATCGTCTATCCTATCCTATCCTCTATCCTAACCTATCCTATCCTCTATCATATCCTATCATCCATCCCATCCTATCCTCTATCATATCGTATCAACTGTCCTATCCGATCCTGTATCCTATACTACCCTCTATCCTATCCTATCCTCTATTATATCGTATCAACTATCCTATCCTATCCTCTATCCTATACTACCCTCTATCCTATCCTATCCTCTATCCTATCCTATCCTCTATCCTATCCTATCCTCTATCCTATCCTATCCTCTATCCTATACTACCCTCTATCCTATCCTATCCTCTATCCTATCCTATCCTCTATCCTATCCTATCCTCTATCCTATCCTATCCTCTATCCTATCCTATCCTCTATCCTATCCTATCCTCTATCCTATCCTATCCTCTATCCTATCCTATCCTCTATCCTATCCTATCCTCTATCCTATCCTATCCTCTATCCTATCCTATCCTCTATCCTATCCTATCCTCTATCCTATCCTATCCTCTATCCTATCCTATCCTCTATCCTATCCTATCCTCTATCCTATCCTATCCTCTATCCTATCCTATCCTCTATCCTATCCTATCCTCTATCCTATCCTATCCTCTATCATATCCTATCATGCATCGCATCCTCTATCGTCTATCTCATCCTATCCTCTATCCTATCCTATCCTCTACCCTATCCTATCCTCTATCCTATCCTATCCTCTATCCTATCCTATCCTCTATCCTATCCTATCCTATATCCTATCGTATTCTGTATCCTATCCTATACTCTATACTATCCTATCCTCTATCCTATACTCTATCCTATCCTCTGTCCTATCCTATCCTCTATCCTATCTTATCATCTATCCTATCCTATCCTCTATCATATCCTATCATCCATCCTATCCTATCCTCTATCCTATCCTATCCTCCATCCTCTATAATATACTCTATCCTATCCTATCCACTATCGTATCCTATCCTCTATCTTATCCTATCCTCTATAATATCCTATTCTCTATCCTATCCTCTATCGTCTATCCTATCCTATCCTCTATCCTAACGTATCCTGTCCTCTAACTTATCCTATCATCCATCCTATCCTATCCTCTATCCTATCCTATCCTCTATCCTATCGTATCCTCTATAATATCATACCCTCTACCCCATCCTATCCTGTATCATATCCTATCCTCTATACTCTATCCTCTATCCTACCCTATCCTCTGTCCTATCCTATCCTCTATTCTATCCTATCCAATCCCCTATCCTATCCTCTATCCTATCCTATCCTCTATCCTATCCTATCCTCTATATTATCGTATCCTCTATCCTATCCTATTCTCTATCCTATAATATCATATATCCTATCATATTCTCTATCCTATACTATCCTCTATCCTATTCTATCCTATATCCTATCCTATCCTCTATATTATCGTATCCTCTATCCTATCCTATTCTCTATCCTATAATATCATATATCCTATCATATTCTCTATCCTATACTATCCTCTATAATATCCTATCCTCTATCCTATCCTATCCTCTATCCTATCCTATCCTCTATCCTATCGTATCCTCTATAATATCGTATCCTCTATCCTATCCTATCCAATCCCCTATCCTATCCCCTATATTATCGTATCCTCTATCCTATCCTATTCTCTATACTATAATATCATATATCCTATCCTATTCTCTATCCTATACTATCCTCTATCCTATCCTATCCAATCCCCTATCCTATCCTCTATCCTATCCTATCCTCTATGTTATCGTATCCTCTATCCTATCCTATTCTCTATCCTATAATATCATATATCCTATCATATTCACTATCCTATACTATCCTCTATCCTATCCTATCCTCTATCCTATCGTATCCTCTATAATATCCTATCCTCTATCCTATCGTATCCTCTATAATATCGTATCCTCTATCCTATCCTATCCAATCCCCTATGCTATCCTCTATATTATCGTATCCTCTATCCTATCCTATTCTCTATACTATAATATCATATATCCTATCATATTCTCTATCCTATACTATCCTCTATCCTATTCTATCCTATATCCTATCCTATCCTCTATCCTATCCTATCCTATCCTCTATCCTCTATCCTATCCTCTATCTTATCCTATCCCCTGTCCTATCCCCTGTCCTATCCCCTGTCCTGTCGTATCCACTATCCTATCCTATCCTCTATCCTATCTTATCCTCTATCCTATCCTATCCTCCATCCTCTATCCTATACTCTATCCTATCCTATCCTCTATCCTATCCTATCCTCTATCCCATCCTCTCCTCTATCCTATCCTGTCCTCTCTCATATCCTATTATCCTTCCTATCCCCTATCGTCTATCCTATCCTATCCTCTGTCATATCCTATCATCCATCCTATCCTATCCTCTATCCTATCTTATCCTCTATCCTATCCTATCCTCCATCCTCTATCCTATACTCTATCCTATCCTATCCTCTATCCTATCCTATCCTCTATCCTATCCTATCCTCTATCCTATCCTATCCTCTATCCTATCCTATCCTCTATCCTATACTACCCTCTATCCTATCCTATCCTCTATCCTATCCTATCCTATCCTCTATCCTATCCTATCCTCTATCCTATCCTATCCTCTATCCTATCCTATCCTCTATCATATCCTATCATGCATCGCATCCTCTATCGTCTATCTCATCCTATCCTCTATCCTATCCTATCCTCTACCCTATCCTATCCTCTATCCTATCCTATCCTCTATCCTATCCTATCCTCTATAATATCCTATTATCCATCCTATCCTCTTTCGTCTATCCTATCCTATCCTCTATCCTAACCTATCCTATCCTCTATCATATCCTATCATCCATCCTATCCTATCCTCTATCCTATAATATCCTATATCCTATCCTATTCTCTATCCTATATCATATATTATTCTCTATCCTATATCCTATCCTATTCTGTATCGTATCCTATACTCTATACTATCCTATCCTCTATCCTATCCTATTCTGCATCCTCTATCCTATACTCTATCCTATCCTCTGTCCTATCCTATCCTCTATCCTATCCTATCCTCTATCCTATCCTTTCCTCTATCCTATCCTATCCTCTATCCTATCCTATCCTATATCCTATCGTATTCTGTATCCTATCCTATACTCTATACTATCCTATCCTCTATCCTATCCTATCCTGCATCCTCTATCCTATACTCTATCCTATCCTCTGTCCTATCCTATCCTCTATCCTCTATCCTATCCTCTATCTTATCCTATCCCCTGTCCTATCCCCTGTCCTATCCCCTGTCCTGTCGTATCCACTATCCTATCCTATCCTCTATCCTATCTTATCCTCTATCCTATCCTATCCTCCATCCTCTATCCTATACTCTATCCTATCCTATCCTCTATCCTATCCTATCCTCTATCCCATCCTCTCCTCTATCCTATCCTGTCCTCTCTCATATCCTATTATCCTTCCTATCCCCTATCCTCTATCCTATCCTATCCTCTATCCTATCCTATCCTCTATCCTATCCTATCCTCTATCCTATCCTATCCTCTATCCTATCCTATCCTCTATCCTATCCTATCCTCTATCCTATCCTATCCTCTATCCTATCCTATCCTCTATCCTATCCTATCCTCTATCCTATCCTATCCTCTATCATATCCTATCATGCATCGCATCCTCTATCGTCTATCTCATCCTATCCTCTATCCTATCCTATCCTCTACCCTATCCTATCCTCTATCCTATCCTATCCTCTATCCTATCCTATCCTCTATAATATCCTATTATCCATCCTATCCTCTTTCGTCTATCCTATCCTATCCTCTATCCTAACCTATCCTATCCTCTATCATATCCTATCATCCATCCTATCCTATCCTCTATCCTATAATATCCTA
This sequence comes from Halictus rubicundus, assembly GCF_050948215.1. NCBI lineage: Eukaryota > Metazoa > Arthropoda > Insecta > Hymenoptera > Halictidae > Halictus > Halictus rubicundus. The sequence continues at coordinate 73,155 of NW_027488893.1, forward strand.
TATCCTATCCTATTCTCTATCCTATATCATATATTATTCTCTATCCTATATCCTATCCTATTCTGTATCCTATCCTATACTCTATACTATCCTATCCTCTATCCTATCCTATTCTGCATCCTCTATCCTATACTCTATCCTATCCTCTGTCCTATCCTATCCTCTATCCTATCCTATCCTCTATCCTATCCTTTCCTCTATCCTATCCTATCCTCTATCCTATCCTATCCTATATCCTATCGTATTCTGTATCCTATCCTATACTCTATACTATCCTATCCTCTATCCTATCCTATCCTGCATCCTCTATCCTATACTCTATCCTATCCTCTGTCCTATCCTATCCTCTATCCTCTATCCTATCCTCTATCTTATCCTATCCCCTGTCCTATCCCCTGTCCTATCCCCTGTCCTGTCGTATCCACTATCCTATCCTATCCTCTATCCTATCTTATCCTCTATCCTATCCTATCCTCCATCCTCTATCCTATACTCTATCCTATCCTATCCTCTATCCTATCCTATCCTCTATCCCATCCTCTCCTCTATCCTATCCTGTCCTCTCTCATATCCTATTATCCTTCCTATCCCCTATCCTCTATCCTATCCTATCCTCTATCCTATCCTATCCTCTATCCTATCCTATCCTCTATCCTATCCTATCCTCTATCCTATCCTATCCTCTATCCTATCCTATCCTCTATCCTATCCTATCCTCTATCCTATCCTATCCTCTATCCTATCCTATCCTCTATCCTATCCTATCCTCTATCCTATCCTATCCTCTATCCTATCCTATCCTCTATCCTATCCTATCCTCTATCCTATCCTATCCTCTATCCTATCCTATCCTCTATCCTATCCTATCCTCTATCCTATCCTATCCTCTATCCTATCCTATCCTCTATCCTATCCTATCCTCTATCCTATCCTATCCTCTATCCTATCCTATCCTCTATCCTATCCTATCCTCTATCCTATCCTATCCTCTATCATATCCTATCATGCATCGCATCCTCTATCGTCTATCTCATCCTATCCTCTATCCTATCCTATCCTCTACCCTATCCTATCCTCTATCCTATTATATCCTCTATCCTATCCTATCCTCTATCCTATCCTATCCTCTATCCTATCCTATCCTCTATCCTATCCTATCCTCTATCCTATCCTATCCTCTATCCTATCCTATCATATCCTCTATCCTATCCTATCCTCCATCCTCTATCCTATACTCTATCCTATACTCTATTGTATCCTATCCTCTATCCTATCCTATCCTCTATTCTATCCTATCCTCTATCCTATCCTATCCTCAATCCTATTCTATCCTATCCTCTATCCTATCATATCCTCCATCCTATCCTCTATCCTATCATATCCTCTATCCTATCCCATCCTCTATCCTATCCTATCATCCATCGCATCCTCTATCGTCTATCCTATCCTATCCTCTGTCATATCGTATCCTCTATCCTATCCTATCCTCCATCCTATCCTCTATCCTATCATATCCTCTATCCTATCCTATCCTCTATCCTATCCTATCATCCATCGCATCCTCTATCGTCTATCCTATCCTATCCTCTATCCTATCCTATCATCAATCCTATCCTATCCTCTATCCTATCCTATCCTCTATTATCTATCCTATCTATCTATCCCAATCCTATCCTATTCTCTATCCAATCCTATACTCTATACTATCCTATCCTCTGTCATATCCTGTCATCCATCCTATCCTATCCTTTATCCTATCTTATCCTTTACCTTATCCTATCCTCTATCCTATCCTATTATCTATCCTATATCCCATCCTATTCTCTATCCAATCCTATACCCTATACTATCCTATCCTCTGTCATATCCTATCATCCATCCTGTCCTATCCTCTATCCTATCCTATCCTCTATCCTATCCTATCCTCTCTCATATCCTATTATCCTTCCTATCCTCTATCGTCTATCCTATCCTATCCTCTATCATATCCTATCATCCATCCTATCCTATCCTCTATCCTATCCTATCCTCCATCCTCTATCCTATACTCTATCCTATACTCTATCCTATCATATCCTCTATCCTATCCTATCCTCCATCCTCTATCATATACTCTATCCTATTCTCAATTCTATCCTATCCTCTGTCCTATCCTATCCTCCATCCTACCCCATCCTGTATCATATCGTATCCTCTATCCTATCCTATCCTCTATCCTATCCTATCCTCCATCCTACCCTATCCTCTATCATATCGTATCCTCTATCCTATCCTATCCTCTATCCTATAATATCCTATATCCTATCCTATTCTCTATCCAATCATATACTCTGTACTATCCTATCCTCTGTCATATCCTATCATCCATCCTATCCTATCCTCTATCCTATCTTATCCTCTATCCTATCCTATCCTCCATCCTCTATCCTATACTCTATCCTATCCTATCCTCTATCCTATCCTATCCTCTATCCCATCCTCTCCTCTATCCTATCCTATCCTCTATAATATCCTATTATCCATCCTATCCTCTATCGTCTATCCTATCCTATCCTCTATCCTAACCTATCCTATCCTCTATCATATCCTATCATCCATCCTATCCTATCCTCTATCATATCGTATCAACTATCCTATCCTATCCTGTATCCTATACTACCCTCTATCCTATCCTATCCTCTATCATATCGTATCAACTATCCTATCCTATCCTCTATCCTATACTACCCTCTATCCTATCCTATCCTCTATCCTATCCTATCCTCTATCCTATCCTATCCTCTATCCTATCCTATCCTCTATCCTATCCTATCCTCTATCCTATACTACCCTCTATCCTATCCTATCCTCTATCCTATCCTATCCTCTATCCTATCCTATCCTCTATCCTATCCTATCCTCTATCCTATCCTATCCTCTATCCTATCCTATCCTCTATCATATCCTATCATGCATCGCATCCTCTATCGTCTATCTCATCCTATCCTCTATCCTATCCTATCCTCTACCCTATCCTATCCTCTATCCTATCCTATCCTCTATCCTATCCTATCCTCTATAATATCCTATTATCCATCCTATCCTCTATCGTCTATCCTATCCTATCCTCTATCCTAACCTATCCTATCCTCTATCATATCCTATCATCCATCCTATCCTATCATCTATCCTATCCTATCCTCTATCCTATAATATCCTATATCCTATCCTATTCTCTATCCTATACTCTATCCTATCCTCTGTCCTATCCTATCCTCTATCCTATCCTATCCTCTATCCTATCCTTTCCTCTATCCTATCCTATCCTCTATCCTATCCTTTCCTCTATCCTATCCTATCCTCTATCCTATCCTATCCTCTATCCTATCCTATCCTCTATCCTATCCTATCCTCTATCCTATCTACTCCCATATCATATCGTATCATCTATCCTATGCTATCCTCTATCCTATACTACCCTCTATCCTATCCTATCCTCTGTCCTATGCTATCCTCCGTCATATCCTATCATCCATCGCGTCCTCTATCGTCTATGTTATCCTATCCTCTATACTATCCTATACTCTGTCATATCCTATCATCCATTCAGCGTATCCTCTATCCTATCCTACCCTCTATCATATCCTATCATCCATCCTATCCTCTCCTCTATCCTATCCTACCCTCTATCCTATCCTATCCTCTATCCCATCCTATCCTCTATCCTATCCTATCCTCCATCCTACCCTATCCTGTATCGTATCGTATCCTCTATCCTATCCTATCCTCCATCCTCTATCCTATCCTCTATCCTATCCTTTCCTCTATCCTATCCTATCCTCTATCCTATCCTATCCTCTATCATATCCTATCATGCATCGCATCCTCTATCGTCTATCTCATCCTATCCTCTATCCTATCCTATCCTCTACCCTATCCTATCCTCTATCCTATCCTATCCTCTATCCTATCCTATCCTCTATCCTATAATATCCTATATCCTATCCTATTCTCTATCCTATACTCTATCCTATCCTCTGTCCTATCCTATCCTCTATCCTATCCTATCCTCTATCCTATCCTTTCCTCTATCCTATCCTATCCTCTATCCTATCCTTTCCTCTATCCTATCCTATCCTCTATCCTATCCTATCCTCTATCCTATCCTATCCTCTATCCTATCCTATCCTCTATCCTATCTACTCCCATATCATATCGTATCATCTATCCTATGCTATCCTCTATCCTATACTACCCTCTATCCTATCCTATCCTCTGTCCTATGCTATCCTCCGTCATATCCTATCATCCATCGCATCCTCTATCGTCTATGTTATCCTATCCTCTATACTATCCTATACTCTGTCATATCCTATCATCCATTCAGCGTATCCTCTATCCTATCCTAACCTCTATCATATCCTATCATCCATCCTATCCTCTCCTCTATCCTATCCTACCCTCTATCCTATCCTATCCTCTATCCTATCCTATCCTCTATCCTATCCTATCCTCTACCCTATCCTATCCTCTATCCTATCCTATCCTCTATCCTATCCTATCCTCTATCCTATCCTATCCTAGATCCTATCCTATCCTCTATCCTATCCTATCCTCTATCCTATCCTATCCTCTATCCTATCCTATCATCTATCCTATCCTATCCTCTGTCCTATCCTATCCTCTATCCTATCCTATCCTCTATCCTATCCTATCCTCTATCCTATCCTATCCTCTATCCTTTCCTCTATCCTATCCTATCCTCTATCCTATCCTATCCTGTATCCTATCCTATCCTATCCTGTATCCTATCCTATCCTCTATCCTATCCTGTCCTCTATCCTATCCTATCCTCTATCATATCCCATCATGCATCGCATCCTCTATCGTCTATCCCATCCTATCCTCTATCCTATCCTATCCTCCATCCTACCCTATCCTCTATCATATCCTATCATGCATCGCATCCTCTATCGTCTACCTCATCCTATCCTCTATCCTATCCTATCCTCTACCCTATCCTATCCTCTATCCTATCCTATCCTCTATCCTATCTTATCATCTATCCTATCCTATCCTCTATCATATCCTATCATCCATCCTATCCTATCCTCTATCCTATCCTATCCTCCATCCTCTATAATATACTCTATCCTATCCTATCCTCTATCCTATCCTATCCTCTATCTTATCCTATCCTCTATAATATCCTATTCTCTATCCTATCCTCTATCGTCTATCCTATCCTATCCTCTATCCTAACGTATCCTGTCCTCTAACTTATCCTATCATCCATCCTATCCTATCCTCTATCCTATCCTATCCTCTATCCTATAATATCCTATATCCTATCCTATTCTCTATCCTATACTCTATCCTATCCTCTGTCCTATCCTATCCTCTATCCTATCCTATCCTCTATCCTATCCTTTCCTCTATCCTATCCTATCCTCTATCCTATCCTTTCCTCTATCCTATCCTATCCTCTATCCTATCCTATCCTCTATCCTATCCTATCCTCTATCCTATCCTTTCCTCTATCCTATCCTATCCTCTATCCTATCCTATCCTCTATCCTATCCTATCCTCTATCATATCCTATTATCCTTCCTATCCTCTATCGGCTATCCTATCCTATCCTCTATCCTATCCTATCCTATCCTTTATCCCATCCTATCCTCTATCATATCCTATCATCCATCCTATCCTATCCTCTATCATATCCTATCAACTATCCTATCCTATCCTCTATCCTATACTACCCTCTATCCTATCCTATCCTCTATCATATCGTACCAACTATCCTCTCCTATCCTCTATCCTATACTACCCTCTATCCAATCCTATCCTCTATCCTATCTTATCATCTATCCTATCCTATCCTCTTTCCTATCCTATCCTCTATCATATCCTATCATCCATCCTGTCCTATACTCTATCCTATCCTATCCTCCATCCTCTATCCTATACTCTATCCTATCCTATCCTCTATCCTATCCTATCCTCTATCCTATCCTATCCTCTATCTTATCCTATCCTCTATAATATCCTATTATCCATCCTATCCTCTATCGTCTATCCTATCCTATCCTCTATCCTAACGTATCCTGTCCTCTAACTTATCCTATCATCCATCCTATCCTATCCTCTATCCTATCCTATCCTCTATCCTATAATATCCTATATCCTATCCTATTCTCTATCCTATACTCTATCCTATCCTCTGTCCTATCCTATCCTCTATCCTATCCTATCCTCTATCCTATCCTATCCTCTATCCTATCCTATCCACTATCCTATCTACTCCCATATCATATCGTATCATCTATCCTATGCTATCCTCTATCCTATACTATCCTCTATCCTATCCTATCCTCCATCCTCTATCCTATACTCTATTGTATCCTATCCTCTATCCTATCCTATCCTCTATTCTATCCTATCCTCTATCCTATCCTATTCTCAATCCTATCCTATCCTCTATCCTAGCCTATCCTCCATCCTATCCTCTATCCTATCCTATCCTCTATCCTATCCTATCCTCTATCGTATCCTATCGTCCATCGCATCCTCTATCGTCTATCCTATCCTATTATCTGTCATATCGTATCCTCTATCCTATCCTATCCTCTATCCTATAATATCCTATATCCTATCCTATTCTCTATCCTATCCTATCCTCTATCCTATCCTATCCCCTCTCATATCCTATTATCCTTCGTATCGTCTATCGTCTATCCTATCCTATCCTCTATCATATCCTATCATCCATCCTATCCTATCTTCTATCCTATCCTATCCTCCATCCTATCCTCTATCCTATCATATCCTCTATCCTATCCCATCCTCTATAATATCCTATCATCCATCGCATCCTCTATCGTCTATCCTATCCTATCCTCTGTCATATCGTATCCTCTATCCTATCCTATCCTCCATCCTATCCTCTATCCTATCATATCCTCTATTCTATCCTATCCTCTATCCTATCCTATCATCCATCGCATCCTCTATCGTCTATCCTCTCCTATCCTGTATCCTATCCTATCATCGATCCTATCCTATCCTCTATCCTATCCTATCCTCCATCCTACCCTATTCTCTATCATATCGTATCCTCTATCCTATCCTATCCTCTATTATCTATCCTATCTATCTATCCCAATCCTATCCTATTCTCTATCCAATCCTATACTCTATACTATCCTATCCTCTGTCATATCCTGTCATCCATCCTATCCTATCCTCTATCCTATACTACCCTCTATCCTATCCTATCCTCTATCCTATCTTATCATCTATCCTAGCCTATCCTCTATCCTATCCTATCCTCTATCCTATCCTATCCTCTATCCTATCCTATCCCCCATTCTATCCTATCCTCTATCCTATCCTATCCTCAATCCTATCCTATCCTATCCTCTATCCTATTCTATCCTCCATCCTATCCTCTATCCTATCATATCCTCTATCCTATCCTATCATCCATCACATCCTCTATCGTCTATCCTATCCTATCCTCTGTCATATCGTATCCTCTATCCTATCCTATCCTCTATCCTATAATATCCTATATCCTATCCTATCATCTATCCTATATCCTATCATATTCTCTATCCAATCCTATACTCTATCCTATAATATCCTATATACTATTATATTATCTCTCCTATATCCTATCTTATTCTCTATCCAAACCTATACTCTATACTATCCTATCCTCTGTCATATCCTATCATCCATCCTATCCTATCCTCTATCCTATCTTATCCTCTACCTTATCCTATCCTCTATCCTATCCTATTATCTATCCTATATCCCATCCTATTCTCTATCCAATCCTATACCCTATACTATCCTATCCTCTGTCATATCCTATCATCCATCCTGTCCTATCCTCTATCCTATCCTATCCTCTATCCTATCCTATCCTCTATCCTATCCTATCCTCTATCCTATCCTATCCTCTCTCATATCCTATTATCCTTCCTATCCTCTATCGTCTATCCTATCCTATCCTCTATCATATCCTATCATCCATCCTATCCTATCCTCCATCCTCTATCCTATACTCTATCCTATACTCTATTGTATCCTATCCTCTATCCTATCCTATCCTCTATCCTATCCTATCCTCAATCCTATCCTATCCTCCATCCTCTATCATATACTCTATCCTATTCTCTATTCTATCCTATCCTCTATCCCATCCTATCCTCAATCCTATCCTATCCTATCCTCTATCCTATCCTATCCTCCATCCTATCCTCTATCCTATCATATGCTCTATCCTATCCTATCCTCAATCCTATCCTATCCTCTATCCTTTCCTATCCTGTACCCTACCCTATCCTCTATCCAATCCTATCCTCCATCATATCCTATCTTCTATCCTATCCTATCCTCAATCCTATCCTATCCTATATACTATCCTCTATCCTATCTTACCCTCTATCCTATAATATTCTCCTGTCCTCTATCCTATCCAATCACCTATCCTACCCTCTATCGTCTCCAGTCCTCTATCCTATCCAATCACCTATCCTATCCTCTATCCTATAAAATCCCCTATCCATTCCCCTATCCTATCCTCTATCCTATCCTATCCTCTATCCTATCCTATCCTATCCTCTATCCTATCCTATCCAATCCCCTATCCTATCCTCTATCCGATCCTATCCTCTATCCTATCCTATCCTCTATCTTATAATATCATCTATCCTATCCTATCCTCTATCCTATCCTATCCTCTATCCTATCCTATCCTCTATCCTATCCTATCCTCTATCCTATCCTATCCTCTATACTATCCTATCCCCTCTCATATCCTATTATCCTTCGTATCGTCTATCGTCTATCCTATCCTATCCTCTATCATATCCTATCATCCATCCTATCCTATCTTCTATCCTATCCTATCCTCCATCCTATCCTCTACCCTATCATATCCTCTATCCTATCCCATCCTCTATAATATCCTATCATCCATCGCATCCTCTATCGTCTATCCTATCCTATCCTCTGTCATATCGTATCCTCTATCCTATCCTATCCTCCATCCTATCCTCTATCCTATCATATCCTCTATTCTATCCTATCCTCTATCCTATCCTATCATCCATCGCATCCTCTATCGTCTATCCTCTCCTATCCTGTATCCTATCCTATCATCAATCCTATCCTATCCTCTATCCTATCCTATCCTCCATCCTACCCTATTCTCTATCATATCGTATCCTCTATCCTATCCTATCCTCTATTATCTATCCTATCTATCTATCCCAATCCTATCCTATTCTCTATCCAATCCTATACTCTATACTATCCTATCCTCTGTCATATCCTGTCATCCATCCTATCCTATCCTCTATCCTATACTACCCTCTATCCTATCCTATCCTCTATCCTATCTTATCATCTATCCTAGCCTATCCTCTATCCTATCCTATCCTCTATCCTATCCTATCCTCTATCCTATCCTATCCCCCATTCTATCCTATCCTCTATCCTATCCTATCCTCAATCCTATCCTATCCTATCCTCTATCCTATTCTATCCTCCATCCTATCCTCTATCCTATCATATCCTCTATCCTATCCTATCATCCATCACATCCTCTATCGTCTATCCTATCCTATCCTCTGTCATATCGTATCCTCTATCCTATACTATCCTCTATCCTATAATATCCTATATCCTATCCTATCATCTATCCTATATCCTATCATATTCTCTATCCAATCCTATACTCTATCCTATAATATCCTATATACTATTATATTATCTATCCTATATCCTATCTTATTCTCTATCCAAACCTATACTCTATACTATCCTATCCTCTGTCATATCCTATCATCCATCCTATCCTATCCTCTATCCTATCTTATCCTCTACCTTATCCTATCCTCTATCCTATCCTATTATCTATCCTATATCCCATCCTATTCTCTATCCAATCCTATACCCTATACTATCCTATCCTCTGTCATATCCTATCATCCATCCTGTCCTATCCTCTATCCTATCCTATCCTCTATCCTATCCTATCCTCTATCCTATCCTATCCTCTCTCATATCCTATTATCCTTCCTATCCTCTATCGTCTATCCTATCCTATCCTCTATCATATCCTATCATCCATCCTATCCTATCCTCCATCCTCTATCCTATACTCTATCCTATACTCTATTGTATCCTATCCTCTATCCTATCCTATCCTCTATCCTATCCTATCCTCAATCCTATCCTATCCTCCATCCTCTATCATATACTCTATCCTATTCTCTATTCTATCCTATCCTCTATCCCATCCTATCCTCAATCCTATCCTATCCTATCCTCTATCCTATCCTATCCTCCATCCTATCCTCTATCCTATCATATCCTCTATCCTATCCTATCCTCAATCCTATCCTATCCTCTATCCTTTCCTATCCTGTACCCTACCCTATCCTCTATCCAATCCTATCCTCCATCATATCCTATCTTCTATCCTATCCTATCCTCAATCCTATCCTATCCTATATACTATCCTCTATCCTATCTTACCCTCTATCCTATAATATTCTCCTGTCCTCTATCCTATCCAATCACCTATCCTACCCTCTATCGTCTCCAGTCCTCTATCCTATCCAATCACCTATCCTATCCTCTATCCTATAAAATCCCCTATCCATTCCCCTATCCTATCCTCTATCCTATCCTATCCTCTATCCTATCCTATCCTATCCTCTATCCTATCCTATCCAATCCCCTATCCTATCCTCTATCCGATCCTATCCTCTATCCTATCCTATCCTCTATCCTATAATATCATCTATCCTATCCTATCCTCTATCCTATCCTATCCTCTATCCTATCCTATCCTCTATCCTATCCTATCCTCTATACTATCCTATCCACTATCCTATCCTATCCTCTATCCTATCCTATCCTCTATCGTCTCCTGTCCTCTGTCCTATCCAATCACCTATCCTATCCTATCCTCTATCCTATCATATCCTCTATCGTCTCCTATCCTCTATCCTATCCAATCCCCTATCCTATCCTCTATCCGATCCTATCCTCTATCCTATCCTATCCTCCATCCTATCATATCCTCTATCGTCTCCTGTCCTCTATCCTATCCAATCCCGTATCATATCCTCTATCCGATCCTATCCTCTATCCTATCCTATCCTCTATCCTATCCTATCATCTACCGTCTCCTGTCCTCTGTCCTATCCAATCACCTATCCTATCCTGTCCTCTATCCCATCCTATCCTCTATCCTATCCTATCCTCTATCCTATAATATCATCTATCCTATCCTCTTCTCTATCCTATCCTATCCTCTATCCTATCCTATCCTCTATCCTATCCTATCCTCTATCCTATCCTATCCTCTATCCTATCCTATCCTCTATCCTATCCTATCCTCTATCCTATCCTATCCTCTATCCTATAATATCATCTATCCGATCCTATCCTCTATCCGTTCCTATCCTCTATCCTATCCTATCCTCTATCCTATAATATCATCTATTCTACCCTATTCTCTATCCTATCTTATCCTCTATCGTTTAATATCATCTATCCTACACTATTCTCTATCCTATCCTATCCTCTATCCTATCCTATCCTCTATCCTATCCTATCCTCTATCCTATCCTATCCTCTATCCTATCCTATCCTCTATCCTATCCTATCCTCTATCCTATCCTATCCTCTATCCTATCCTATCCTCTATCGTCTCCTGTCCTCTATCCTATCCAATCACCTATCCTACCCTCTATCGTCTCCAGTCCTCTATCCTATCCAATCACCTATCCTATCCTCTATCGTCTCCTATCCTCTATCCTATAAAATCCCCTATCCATTCCCCTATCCTATCCTCTATACTATCCTATCCACTATCCTATCCTATCCTCTATCCTATCCTATCCTCTATCGTCTCCTGTCCTCTGTCCTATCCAATCACCTATCCTATCCTATCCTCTATCCTATACTACCCTCTATCCTATCCTATCCTCTATCCTATCTTATCATCTATCCTAGCCTATCCCCTTTCCTATCCTATCCTCTATCATATCCTATCATCCATCCTATCCTATCCTCTATCCTATCCTATCCTCCATCCTCTATCCTATACTCTATCCTATACTCTATTGTATCCTATCCTCTATCCTATCCTATCCTCTATTCTATCCTATCCTCTATCCTATCCTATTCTCAATCCTATCCTATCCTCTATCCTAGCCTATCCTCCATCCTATCCTCTATCCTATCCTATCCTCTATCCTATCCTATCCTCTATCCTATCCTATCCTCTATCGTATGCTATCGTCCATCGCATCCTCTATCGTCTATCCTATCCTATCCTCTGTCATATCGTATCCTCTATCCTATCCTATCCTCTATCCTATAATATCCTATATCCTATCCTATCCTCTATCCTATCCTATCCTCTATCCTATCCTATCCTCTATCCTATCCTATCCCCTCTCATATCCTATTATCCTTCCTATCTTCTATCGTCTATCCTATCCTATCCTCTATCATATCCTATCGTCCATCCTATCCTATCTTCTATCCTATCCTATCCTCCATCCTCTATCCTATACTCTATCCTATACTCTATTGTATCCTATCCTCTATCCTATCCTATCCTCTATTCTATCCTATCCTCTATCCTATCCTATCCTCTATCCTATCCTATCCTCTATCGTATCCTATCGTCCATCGCATCCTCTATCGTCTATCCTATCCTATCCTCTCTCATATCGTATCCTCTATCCTATCCTATCCTCTATCCTATAATATCCTATATCCTATCCTATCCTCTATCCTATCCTATCCTCTATCCTATCCTATCCCCTCTCATATCCTATTATCCTTCCTATCTTCTATCGTCTATCCTATCCTATCCTCTATCATATCCTATCATCCATCCTATCCTATCTTCTATCCTATCCTATCCTCCATCCTACCCTATTCTCTATCATATCGTATCCTCTATCCTATCCTATCCTCTATTATCTATCCTATCTATCTATCCCAATCCTATCCTATTCTCTATCCAATCCTATACTCTATACTATCCTATCCTCTGTCATATCCTGTCATCCATCCTATCCTATCCTCTATCCTATACTACCCTCTATTCTATCCTATCCTCTATCCCATCCTATCCTCAATCCTATCCTATCCTATCCTCTATCCTATCCTATCCTCCATCCTATCCTCTATCCTATCATATCCTCTATCCTATCCTATCCTCAATCCTATCCTATCCTCTATCCTTTCCTATCCTGTACCCTACCCTATCCTCTATCCAATCCTATCCTCCATCATATCCTATCTTCTATCCTATCCTATCCTCAATCCTATCCTATCCTATATACTATCCTCTATCCTATCTTACCCTCTATCCTATAATATTCTCCTGTCCTCTATCCTATCCAATCACCTATCCTACCCTCTATCGTCTCCAGTCCTCTGTCCTATCCAATCACCTATCCTATCCTGTCCTCTACCCCATCCTATCCTCTATCCTATCCTATCCTCTATCCTATAATATCATCTATCCTATCCTCTTCTCTATCCTATCCTATCCTCTACCCTATCCTATCCTCTATCCTATCCTATCCTCTATCCTATCCTATCCTCTATACTATCCTATCCTCTATCCTATCCTATCCTCTATCCTATCCTATCCTCTATCGTCTCCTGTCCTCTATCCTATCCAATCACCTATCCTACCCTCTATCGTCTCCAGTCCTCTATCCTATCCAATCACCTATCCTATCCTCTATCGTCTCCTATCCTCTATCCTATAAAATCCCCTATCCATTCCCCTATCCTATCCTCTATACTATCCTATCCACTATCCTATCCTATCCTCTATCCTATCCTATCCTCTATCGTCTCCTGTCCTCTGTCCTATCCAATCACCTATCCTATCCTATCCTCTATCCTATACTACCCTCTATCCTATCCTATCCTCTATCCTATCTTATCATCTATCCTAGCCTATCCCCTTTCCTATCCTATCCTCTATCATATCCCATCATCCATCCTATCCTATCCTCTATCCTATCCTATCCTCCATCCTCTATCCTATACTCTATCCTATACTCTATTGTATCCTATCCTCTATCCTATCCTATCCTCTATTCTATCCTATCCTCTATCCTATCCTATTCTCAATCCTATCCTATCCTCTATCCTAGCCTATCCTCCATCCTATCCTCTATCCTATCCTATCCTCTATCCTATCCTATCCTCTATCGTATGCTATCGTCCATCGCATCCTCTATCGTCTATCCTATCCTATCCTCTGTCATATCGTATCCTCTATCCTATCCTATCCTCTATCCTATAATATCCTATATCCTATCCTATCCTCTATCCTATCCTATCCTCTATCCTATCCTATCCTCTATCCTATCCTATCCCCTCTCATATCCTATTATCCTTCCTATCTTCTATCCTCTATCCTATCCTATCCTCTATCGTCTCCTGTCCTCTATCCTATCCAATCACCTATCCTACCCTCTATCGTCTCCAGTCCTCTATCCTATCCAATCACCTATCCTATCCTCTATCGTCTCCTATCCTCTATCCTATAAAATCCCCTATCCATTCCCCTATCCTATCCTCTATACTATCCTATCCACTATCCTATCCTATCCTCTATCCTATCCTATCCTCTATCGTCTCCTGTCCTCTGTCCTATCCAATCACCTATCCTATCCTATCCTCTATCCTATACTACCCTCTATCCTATCCTATCCTCTATCCTATCTTATCATCTATCCTAGCCTATCCTCTTTCCTATCCTATCCTCTATCATATCCTATCATCCATCCTATCCTATCTTCTATCCTATCCTATCCTCCATCCTCTATCCTATACTCTATCCTATACTCTATTGTATCCTATCCTCTATCCTATCCTATCCTCTATTCTATCCTATCCTCTATCCTATCCTATCCTCTATCCTATCCTATCCTCTATCGTATCCTATCGTCCATCGCATCCTCTATCGTCTATCCTATCCTATCCTCTCTCATATCGTATCCTCTATCCTATCCTATCCTCTATCCTATAATATCCTATATCCTATCCTATCCTCTATCCTATCCTATCCTCTATCCTATCCTATCCCCTCTCATATCCTATTATCCTTCCTATCTTCTATCGTCTATCCTATCCTATCCTCTATCATATCCTATCATCCATCCTATCCTATCTTCTATCCTATCCTATCCTCCATCCTATCCTCTATCCTATCATATCCTCTATCCTATCCCATCCTCCATAATATCCTATCATCCATCGCATCCTCTATCGTCTATCCTATCCTATCCTCTGTCATATCGTATCCTCTATCCTATCCTATCCTCCATCCTATCCTCTATCCTATCATATCCTCTATTCTATCCTATCCTCTATCCTATCCTATCATCCATCGCATCCTCTATCGTCTATCCTCTCCTATCCTCTATCCTATCCTATCATCAATCCTATCCTATCCTCTATCCTATCCTATCCTCCATCCTACCCTATTCTCTATCATATCGTATCCTCTATCCTATCCTATCCTCTATTATCTATCCTATCTATCTATCCCAATCCTATCCTATTCTCTATCCAATCCTATACTCTATACTATCCTATCCTCTGTCATATCCTGTCATCCATCCTATCCTATCCTCTATCCTATACTACCCTCTATCCTATCCTATCCTCTATCCTATCTTATCATCTATCCTAGCCTATCCTCTATCCTATCCTATCCTCTATCCTATCCTATCCTCTATCCTACCCTATCCTCTCTCATATCCTATTATCCTTCCTATCCTCTATCGTCTATCCTATCCTATCCTCTATCATATCCTATCATCCATCCTATCCTATCCTCTATCCTATCCTATCCTCCATCCTCTATCCTATACTCTATCCTATACTGTATTGTATCCTATCCTCTATCCTATCCTATCCTCTATTCTATCCTATCCTTTATCCTATCTTATCCTCTATCCTATCCTATCCTCCATCCTCTATCCTATACTCTATCCTACCCTCTATTCTATCCTATCCACTATCCTATCCTATCCTCTATTCTATCCTATCCTCTATCCTATCCTATCATCAATCCTATCCTATCCTCTATCCTATCCTATCCTCCATCCTAGCCTATCCTCTATCATATCGTATCCTCTATCCTATCCTATCTTCTATTATCTATCCTATCTATCTATCACAATCCTATCCTATCCTCTATCCTATCCTATCCTCCATCCTCTATCCTATACTCTATCCTATACTCTATTGTATCCTATCCTCTATCCTATCCTATCCCCCATTCTATCCTATCCTCTACCCTATCCTATCCTCAATCCTATCCTATCCTATCCCCTATCCTATCCTATCCTCCATCCTATCCTCTATCCTATCCTATCCTCTATCCTATCCTATTCTCTATCCTATCCTATTCTCTATCCTATCCTATCCTCTATCCTATCCTATCCTCTATCCTATCCTATCCTCTATCCTAACCTATCCTCTATCGTCTCCTGTCCTCTGTCCTATCCAATCACCTATCCTATCCTATCCTCTATCCTATCATATCCTCTATCGTCTCCTATCCTCTATCCTATCCAATCCCCTATCCTATCCTCTATCCGATCCTATCCTCTATCATATCCTATCCTCCATCCTATCATATCCTCTATCGTCTCCTGTCCTCTATCCTATCCAATCCCGTATCATATCCTCTATCCGATCCTATCCTCTATCCTATCCTATCCTCTATCCTATCCTATCCTATCCTCTATCCTATCCTATCCAATCCCCTATCCTATCCTCTATCCTATCCTATCCTCTATCCTATCCTATCATCTATCGTCTCCTGTCCTCTGTCCTATCCAATCACCTATCCTATCCTGTCCTCTACCCCATCCTATCCTCTATCCTATCCTATCCTCTATCCTATAATATCATCTATCCTATCCTCTTCTCTATCCTATCCTGTCCTCTATCCTATCCTATCCTCTATCCTATCCTATCCTCTATCCTATCCTATCCTCTATCCTATCCTATCCTCTATCCTATCCTATCCTCTATCCTATCCTATCCTCTATCCTATCCTATCCTCTATCCTATCCTATCCTCTATCCTATCCTATCCTCTATCCTATCCTATCCTCTATCCTATAATATCATCTATCCGATCCTATCCTCTATCCGTTCCTATCCTCTATCCTATCCTATCCTCTATCCTATAATATCATCTATTCTACCCTATTCTCTATCCTATCTTATCCTCTATCGTATAATATCATCTATCCTACACTATTCTCTATCCTATCCTATCCTCTATCCTATCCTATCCTCTATCCTATCCTATCCTCTATCCTATCCTATCCTCTATCCTATCCTATCCTCTATCCTATCCTATCCTCTATCCTATCCTATCCTCTATCCTATCCTATCCTCTATCCTATCCTATCCTCTATCGTCTCCGATCCTCTATCCTATCCAATCACCTATCCTAACCTCTAACGTCTCCTATCCTCTATCCTATCCATTCCCCTGTCCTATCCTCTATCCGATCCTATCCTCTATCCTATCCTATCCTCTATCCTATCCTCGATCCGATCCTATCCTCTATCCTATCTTATCCTCTATCCTATAATATCATCAATCCTACACTATTCTCTATCCTATCCTATCCTCTATCCTAACCTATCCTCTATCCTATCCTATCCTCTATACTATCGTATCCTCTATCCTATCCTATCCTCTATCCTATCCTATCCTCTATCCTATCCTATCCTCTATACTATCCTATCCTCTATCCTATCCTATCCTCTATCCTATCCTATCCTCTATCGTCTCCTGTCCTCTATCCTATCCAATCACCTATCCTACCCTCTATCGTCTCCAGTCCTCTATCCTATCCAATCACCTATCCTATCCTCTATCCTATAAAATCCCCTATCCATTCCCCTATCCTATCCTCTATCCTATCCTATCCTATCCTCTATCCTATCCTATCCAATCCCCTATCCTATCCTCTATCCGATCCTATCCTCTATCCTATCCTATCCTCTATCCTACAATATCATCTATCCTATCCTATCCTCTATCCTATCCTATCCTCTATCCTATCCTATCCTCTATACTATCCTACCCACTATCCTATCCTATCCTCTATCCTATCCTATCCTCTATCGTCTCCTGTCCTCTGTCCTATCCAATCACCTATCCTATTCTATCCCCTATCCTATCATATCCTCTATCGTCTCCTATCCTCTATCCTATCCAATCCCCTATCCTATCCTCTATCCGATCCTATCCTCTATCCTATCCTATCCTCCATCCTATCATATCCTCTATCGTCTCCTGTCCTCTATCCTATCCTATCCTCTATCCTATCCTATCCTATCCTCTATCCTATCCTATCCAATCCCCTATCCTATACTCTATCCGATCCTATCCTCTATCCTATCCTATCCTCTATCCTATAATATCATCTATCCTATCCTATCCTCTATCCTATCCTATCCTCTATCCTATCCTATCCTCTATCCTATCCTATCCTCTATACTATCCTATCCACTATCCTATCCTATCCTCTATCCTATCCTATCCTCTATCGTCTCCTGTCCTCTGTCCTATCCAATCACCTATCCTATCCTATCCTCTAACCTATCATATCCTCTATCGTCTCCTATCCTCTATCCTATCCAATCCCCTATCCTATCCTCTATCCGATCCTATCCTCTATCCTATCCTATCCTCCATCCTATCATATCCTCTATCGTCTCCTGTCCTCTATCCTATCCAATCCCGTATCATATCCTCTATCCGATCCTATCCTCTATCCTATCCTATCCTCTATCCTATAATATCATCTATCCTATCCTATTCTCTATCCTATCCTATCCTCTATCCTATCCTATCCTCTATCCTATCCTATCCTGTATCCTATAATATCATCTATCCTATACTATTCTCTATCCTATCCTATCCTCTATCATATCATATTCTCTATGGTCTCCTATCCTCTATCCTCTCCTATCCCCTATCCTATCCTCGATCCGATCCTATCCTCTATCCTATCTTATCCTCTATCCTATAATATCATCTATCCTACACTATTCTCTATCCTATCCTATCCTCTATCCTATCCTATCCTCTATCCTATCATATCCTCTATCGTCTCCTATTCTCTATCCTATCCTATCCTCTATCCTATCCTATCCTCTATCCTATCCTATCCTCTATCCTATCCTATCCTCTATCCTATCCTATCCTCTATCCTATCCTATCCTCTATCCTATCCTATCCTCTATCCTATCCTATCCTCTATCCTATCCTATCCTCTATCCTATCCTATCCTCTATCCTATCCTATCCTCTATCCTATCCTCTATCCTATCCTATCCTATATCCTATAATATCACCTATCCTATCCTATCCTCTATCCTATCATATCCTCTATCGTCTCCTATCCTCTATCCTATCCAATCCCCTATCCTATCCTCTATCCGATCCTATCCTCTATCCTATCCTATCCTCCATCCTATCATATCCTCTATCGTCTCCTGTCCTCTATCCTATCCAATCCCGTATCATATCCTCTATCCGATCCTATCCTGTATCCTATCCTATCCTCTGTCCTATAATATCATCTATCCTATCCTATTCTCTATCCCATCCTATCCTCGATCCGATCCTATCCTCTATCCTATCTTATCCTCTATCCTATAATATCATCTATCCTACACTATTCTCTGTCCTATCCTATCCTCTATCCTATCCTATCCTCTATCCTATCATATCCTCTATGGTTTCCTATTCTCTATCCTATCCTATCCTCTATCCTATCCTATCCTCTATCCTATCCTATCCTCTATCCTATCCTATCCTATCCTCTATCCTATCCTATCCTCTATCCTATCCTCTATCCTATCCTATCCTATATCCTATAATATCATCTATCCTATCCTATTCTCTATCCTATCCTATCCTCTATCCTATCCTAAACTCTATCCTATCCTATCCTCTATCCTATAATATCATCTATCCTATCCTATTCTCTATCCTATAATATCATCTATCCTACCCTATTCTCTATCCTATCCTATCCTCTATACTATCCTATCCTCTATCCAATCCTATCCTCTATCCTATCCTATCCTCTATCCTATCCTATCCTCTATCCTATCCTATCCTCTATACTATCCTATCCTCTATCCTATCCTATCCTCTATCCTATCCTATCCTCTATCGTCTCCTGTCCTCTAGCCTATCCAATCACCTATCCTATCCTCTATCGTCTCCTATCCTCTATCCTATAAAATCCCCTATCCATTCCCCTATCCTATCCTCTATCCTATCCTATCCTCTATCCTATCCTATCCTCTATCCTATCCTATCCTATCCTCTATCCTATCCTATCCTATCCTCTATCCTATCCTATCCAATCCCCTATCCTATCCTCTATCCTATCCTATCCTCTATCCTATCCTATCCTCTATACTATCCTATCCTCTATCCTATAATATCATCTATCCTATACTATTCTCTATCCTATCCTATCCTCTATCATATCATATTCTCTATGGTCTCCTATCCTCTATCCTCTCCTATCCCCTATCCTATCCTCGATCCGATCCTATCCTCTATCCTATCTTATCCTCTATCCTATAATATCATCTATCCTACACTATTCTCTATCCTATCCTATCCTCTATCCTATCCTATCCTCTATCCTATCATATCCTCTATCGTCTCCTATTCTCTATCCTATCCTATCCTCTATCCTATCCTATCCTCTATCCTATCCTATCCTCTATCCTATCCAATCCTCTATCCTATCCTATCCTCTATCCTATTCTATCCTCTATATTATCCTATCCTCTATCGTCTCCTATCCTCTATCCTATCCTATCATCTATCCCATCCTATCCTCTATCCTCTCCTATCCTCTATACTATCCTATCTTCTATCCTATCCTCTATCATATCCTATCCTCTATCCTATCCTATCCTCTATCCTCTATCCTATCCTATCCTCTATCCTATCTTATGCTCTATCCTATCCTATCCTCTATCCTATCCTCTATCCTATCCTATCCTCTATATTATCCTATCCTCTATAATATCCTATCCTCTATCCTATCCTATCCTCTATCCTATAATATCATCTATTCTACCCTATTCTCTATCCTATCTTATCCTCTATCGTATAATATCATCTATCCTACACTATTCTCTATCCTATCCTATCCTCTATCCTATCCTATCCTCTATCCTATCCTATCCTCTATCGTCTCCTATCCTCTATCCTATCCTATCCCCTATCCTATCCTCGATCCGATCCTATCCTCTATCCTATCTTATCCGCTATCCTATAATATCATCAATCCTACACTATTCTCTATCCTATCCTATCCTCTATCCTAACCTATCCTCTATCCTATCCTATCCTCTATACTATCCTATCCTCTATCCTATCCTATCCTCTATCCTATCCTATCCTCTATCCTATCCTATCCTCTATCCTATCCTATCCTCTATACTATCCTATCCTCTATCCTACCCTATCCTCTATCGTCTCCTATCCTCTATCTTATCCTATCCTCTATAATATCCTATTATCCATCCCATCCTCTATCGTCTATCCTATCCTATCCTCTATCCTAACGTATCCTGTCCTCTAACTTATCCTATCATCCATCCTATCCTATCCTCTATTCTATCCTATCCTCTATCCTATAATATCCTATATCCTATCCTATTCTCTATCCTATACTCTATCCTATCCTCTGTCCTATCCTATCCTCTATCCTATCCTATCCTCTATCCTCTATCCTATCCTATCCACTATCCTATCTACTCCCATATCATATCGTATCATCTATCCTATGCTATCCTCTATCCTATACTACCCTCTATGCTATCCTATCCTCTGTCCTATGCTATCCTCCATCATATCCTATCATCCATCGCATCCTCTATCGTCTATGTTATAATATCCTCTATACTATCCTATACTCTGTCATATCCTATCATCCATTCAGCCTATCCTCTTTCCTATCCTACCCTCTATCATATCCTATCATCCATCCTATCCTCTCCTCTATCCTATCCTACCCTCTATCCTATCCTATCCTCTATCCTATCCTATCCTCTATCCTATCCTATCCTATATCCTATCCTATCCTAGATCCTATCCTATCCTCTATCCTATAATATCCTCTACCCTATCGTATCCTCTATCCTATCCTATCCTCTATCCTATCCTATCCTCTATCCTATCCTTTCCTCTATCCTATCCTATCCTCCATCCTACCCTATCCTGTATCATATCGTATCCTGTATCCTATCCTATCCTATATCCTATCCTATCCTACATCCTACCCTATCCTCTATCATATCGTATCCTCTATCCTATCCTATCCTCTATCCTATAATATCCTATATCCTATCCTATTATCTATCCTATATCTTATCCTATTCTCTATCCAATCATATACTCTGTACTATCCTATCCTCTGTCATATCCTATCATCCATCCTATCTTATCCTCTATCCTATCTTATCCTCTATCCTATCCTATCCTCCATCCCCTATCCTATACTCTATCCTATCCTATCCTCTATCCTATCCTATCCTCTATCCCATCCTCTCCTCTATCCTATCCTATCCAATATAATATCCTATTATCCATCCTATCCTCTATCCTATCCTATCCTCTATCCTATAATATCCTATATCCTATCCTATTCTCTATCCTATATCATATATTATTCTCTATCCTATATCCTATACTATTCTGTATCCTATCCTATACTCTATACTATCCTATCCTCTATCCTATCCTATCCTGCATCCTCTATCCTATACTCTATCCTATCCTCTATCCTTTCCTATCCTCTATCCTATCCTATCCTCCATCCTACCCTATCCTCTATCATATCGTATCCTCTATCCTATCCTATCCTCTATCCTATCCTATCCTCCATCCTACCCTATCCTCTATCATATCGTATCCTCTATCCTATACTACCCTCTATCCTATCCTATCCTCTATCATATCCTATCCTCTATCCTATCCTATCCTCTATCATATACTATCATGCATCGCATCCTCTATCGTCTATCCCATCCTATCCTCTATCCTATCCTATCCTCAATCCTACCCTATCCTGTATCATATCGTATCCTCTATCCTATCCTATCCTCTATCCTATCCTATCCTCTATCATATCTTATTATCCTTCCAATCCTCTATCGGCTATCCTATCCTATCCTCTATCCTATCCTATCCTATCCTTTATCCTATCTTATCCTCTATCCTATCCTATCCTCCATCCTCTATCCTATACTCTATCCTGCCCTCTATTCTATCCTATCCTCTATCCTATCCTATCCTCTATTCTATCCTATCCTCTATCCTATCCTATCCTCCATCCTCTATCCTATACTCTACCCTATACTCTATTGTATCCTATCCTCTATCCTATCCTATACTCTATTCTATCCTATCCTCTATCCTATCCTATCCTATCCTCTATCCTATCCTATCCTCAATCCTATCCTATCCTTTCCTCTATCCTATCCTATCCTCCATCCTATCCTCTATCCTATCTTATCCTCTATCATATCCTATCATCCATCCTATCCTATCCTCTATCCTATCCTATCCTCCATCCTCTATCATATACTCTATCCTATACTCTATTGTATCCTATCCTCTATCCTATCCTATCCTCTATTCTATCCTATCCTCTATCCTATCCTATTCTCAATCCTATCCTATCCTCTATCCTAGCCTATCCTCCATCCTATCCTCTATCCTATCCTATCCTCTATCCTATCCTATCCTCTATCGTATCCTATCGTCCATCGCATCCTCTATCGTCTATCCTATCCTATCCTCTGTCATATCGTATCCTCTATCCTATCCTATCCTCTATCCTATAATATCCTATATCCTATCCTATCCTCTATCCTATCCTATCCTCTATCCTATCCTATCCCCTCTCATATCCTATTATCCTTCCTATCTTCTATCGTCTATCCTATCCTATCCTCTATCATATCCTATCATCCATCCTATCCTATCTTCTATCCTATCCTATCCTCCATCCTCTATCCTATACTCTATCCTATACTCTATTGTATCCTATCCTCTATCCTATCCTATCCTCTATTCTATCCTATCCTCTATCCTATCCTATCCTCAATCCTATCCTATCCTATCCTCTATCCTATCCTATCCTCCATCCTATCCTCTATCCTATCTTATCCTCTATCATATCCTATCATCCATCCTATCCTATCCTCTATCCTATCCTATCCTCCATCCTCTATCATATACTCTATCCTATACTTTATTGTATCCTATCCTCTATCATATCCTATCATCAATCCTATCCTATCCTCTATCATATCGAACCAACTATCCTATCCTATCCTGTATCCTATACTTCCCTCTATCCTATCCTATCCTCTATCATATCGTATCAACTATCCTATCCTATCCTCTATCCTATACTACCCTCTATCCTATCCTATCCTCTATCCTATCTTATCATCTATCCTATCCTATCCTCTTTCCTATCCTATCCTCTATCATATCCTATCATCCATCCTATCCTATCCTCTATCCTATCCTATCCTCCATCCTCTATCCTATACTCTATCCTATACTCTATTGTATCCTATCCTCTATCCTATCCTATCCTCTATTCTATCCTATCTTCTATCCTATCCTATTCTCAAACCTATCCTATCCTCTATCCTAGCCTATCCTCCATCCTATCCTCTATCCTATCCTATCCTCTATCCTATCCTATCCTCTATCGTATCCTATCGTCCATCGCATCCTCTATCGTCTATCCTATCCTATCCTCTGTCATATCGTATCCTCTATCCTATCCTATCCTCTATCCTATAATATCCTATATCCTATCCTATCCTCTATCCTATCCTATCCTCTATCCTATCCTATCCCCTCTCATATCCTATTATACTTCCTATCTTCTATCGTCTATCCTATCCTATCCTCTATCATATCCTATCATCCATCCTATCCTCTATCCTATCATATCCTCTATTCTATCCTATCCTCTATCCTATCCTATCATCCATCGCATCCTCTATCGTCTATCCTATCCTATCCTCTATACTATCCTATCCACTATCCTATCCTATCCTCTATCCTATCCTATCCTCTATCGTCTCCTGTCCTCTGTCCTATCCAATCACCTATCCTATCCTATCCTCTATCCTATCATATCCTCTATCGTCTCCTATCCTCTATCCTATCCAATCCCCTATCCTATCCTCTATCCGATCCTATCCTCTATCCTATCCTATCCTCCATCCTATCATATCCTCTATCGTCTCCTGTCCTCTATCCTATCCAATCCCGTATCATATCCTCTATCCGATCCTATCCTGTATCCTATCCTATCCTCTATCCTATAATATCATCTATCCTATCCTATTCTCTATCCTATCCTATCCTCTATCCTATCCTATCCTCTATCCTATCCTATCCTGTATCCTATAATATCATCTATCCTATACTATTCTCTATCCTATCCTATCCTCTATCATATCATATTCTCTATGGTCTCCTATCCTCTATCCTCTCCTATCCCCTATCCTATCCTCGATCCGATCCTATCCTCTATCCTATCTTATCCTCTATCCTATAATATCATCTATCCTACACTATTCTCTATCCTATCCTATCCTCTATCCTATCCTATCCTCTATCCTATCATATCCTCTATCGTCTCCTATTCTCTATCCTATCCTATCCTCTATCCTATCCTATCCTCTATCCTATCCTATCCTCTATCCTACCCTATCCTCTATCCTATCCTATCTTCTATCCTATCCTATCCTCTATCCTATCCTATCCTCTATCCTATCCTATCCTCTATCCTATCCTCTATCCTATCCTATCCTATATCCTATAATATCATCTATCCTATCCTATTCTCTATCCTATCCTATCCTCTATCCTATCCTATCCTCTATCCTATCCTATCCTCTATCGTCTCCTGTCCTCTATCCTATCCAATCACCTATCCTACCCTCTATCGTCTCCAGTCCTCTATCCTATCCAATCACCTATCCTATCCTCTATCGTCTCCTATCCTCTATCCTATAAAATCCCCTATCCATTCCCCTATCCTATCCTCTATACTATCCTATCCACTATCCTATCCTATCCTCTATCCTATCCTATCCTCTATCGTCTCCTGTCCTCTATCCTATCCAATCCCGTATCATATCCTCTATCCGATCCTATCCTCTATCCTATCCTATCCTCTATCCTATAATATCATCTATCCTATCCTATTCTCTATCCTATCCTATCCTCTATCCTATCCTATCCTCTATCCTATCCTATCCTGTATCCTATAATATCATCTATCCTATACTATTCTTTATCCTATCCTATCCTCTATCATATCATATTCTCTATGGTCTCCTATCCTCTATCCTCTCCTATCCCCTATCCTATCCTCGATCCGATCCTATCCTCTATCCTATCTTATCCTCTATCCTATAATATCATCTATCCTACACTATTCTCTATCCTATCCTATCCTCTATCCTATCCTATCATCTATCCTATCATATCCTCTATCGTCTCCTATTCTCTATCCTATCCTATCCTCTATCCTATCCTATCCTCTATCCTATCCTATCCTCTATCCTATCCTATCCTCTATCCTATCCTATCCTCTATCCTATCCTCTATCCTATCCTATCCTATATCCTATAATATCATCTATCCTATCCTATTCTCTATCCTATCCTATCCTCTATCCTATCCTAAACTCTATCCTATCCTATCCTCTATCCTATAATATCATCTATCCTATCCTATTCTCTATCCTATAATATCATCTATCCTACCCTATTCTCTATCCTATCCTATCCTCTATACTATCCTATCCTCTATCCAATCCTACCCTCTATCCTATCCTATCCTCTATACTATCCTATCCTCTATCCTATCCTATCCTCTATCCTATCCTATCCTCTATCGTCTCCTGTCCTCTATCCTATCCAATCACCTATCCTATCCTCTATCGTCTCCTATCCTCTATCCTATAAAATCCCCTATCCATTCCCCTATCCTATCCTCTATCCTATCCTATCCTCTATCCTATCCTATCCTCTATCCTATCCTATCCTCTATCCTATCCTATCCTATCCTCTATCCTATCCTATCCTATCCTCTATCCTATCCTATCCAATCCCCTATCCTATCCTCTATCCGATCCTATCCTCTATCCTATCCTATCCTCTATCCTATAATATCATCTATCCTATCCTATCCTCTATCCTATCCTATCCTCTATCCTATCCTATCCTCTATCCTATCCTATCCTCTATACTATCCTATCCTCTATCCTATAATATCATCTATCCTATACTATTCTCTATCCTATCCTATCCTCTATCATATCATATTCTCTATGGTCTCCTATCCTCTATCCTCTCCTATCCCCTATCCTATCCTCGATCCGATCCTATCCTCTATCCTATCTTATTCTCTATCCTATAATATCATCTATCCTACACTATTCTCTATCCTATCCTATCCTCTATCCTATCCTATCCTCTATCCTATCATATCCTCTATCGTCTCCTATTCTCTATCCTATCCTATCCTCTATCCTATCCTATCCTCTATCCTATAATATCATCTATCCTATCCTATCCTCTATCCTATCCTATCCTCTATCCTATCATATCCTCTATCGTCTCCTATCCTCTATCCTATCCAATCCCGCATCATAACCTCTATCCGATCCTATCGTCTATCCTATCCTATTCTCTATCCTATAATATCATCAATCCTATCCTATTCTCTATCCTATCCTATCCTCTATCCTATCCTAAACTCTATTATATCCTATCCTCTATCATATCCTATCCTCTATCCTATCCTATCCTCTATCCTCTATCCTATCCTATTCTCTATCCTATCCTATCCTCTATCCTATTTTATCCTCTATATTATCCTATCCTCTATCGTCTCCTATCCTCTATCCTATCCTATCATCTATCCCATCCTATCCTCTATCCTCTCCTATCCTCTATACTATCCTATCCTCTATCCTATCCTCTATCCTATCCTATCCTCTATATTATCCTATCCTCTATAATATCCTATCCTCTATCCTATTCTATCCTCTATCCTATCCTATCCTCTATCCTATAATATCATCTATCCTATCCTATCCTCTATCCTATCCTATCCGCTATCGTCTCCTGTCCTCTATCCTATCCAATCCCGTATCATATCCTCTATCCGATCCTATCCTGTATCCTATCCTATCCTCTATCCTATAATATCATCTATCCTATCCTATTCTCTATCCTATCCTATCCTCTATCCTATCCTATCCTCTATCCTATCCTATCCTGTATCCTATAATATCATCTATCCTATACTATTCTCTATCCTATCCTATCCTCTATCATATCATATTCTCTATGGTCTCCTATCCTCTATCCTCTCCTATCCCCTATCCTATCCTCGATCCGATCCTATCCTCTATCCTATCTTATCCTCTATCCTATAAT
Organism: Halictus rubicundus; assembly: GCF_050948215.1. NCBI lineage: Eukaryota > Metazoa > Arthropoda > Insecta > Hymenoptera > Halictidae > Halictus > Halictus rubicundus. The sequence continues at coordinate 101,754 of NW_027488893.1, forward strand.
ATCATCTATCCTACACTATTCTCTATCCTATCCTATCCTCTATCCTATCATATCCTCTATCGTCTCCTATTCTCTATCCTATCCTATCCTCTATCCTATCCTATCCTCTATCCTATCCTATCCTCTATCCTATCCTATCCTCTATCCTATCCTATCCTCTATCCTATCCTATCCTCTATCCTATCCTATCCTCTATCCTATCCTCTATCCTATCCTCTATCCTATCCTATCCTATATCCTATAATATCATCTATCCTATCCTATTCTCTATCCTATCCTATCCTCTATCCTATCCTATACTCTATCCTATCCTATCCTCTATCCTATAATATCATCTATCCTATCCTATTCTCTATCCTATAATATCATCTATCCTACCCTATTCTCTATCCTATCCTATCCTCTATACTATCCTATCCTCTATCCAATCCTATCCTCTATCCTATCCTATCCTCTATCCTATCCTATCCTCTATCCTATCCTATCCTCTATACTATCCTATCCTCTATCCTATCCTATCCTCTATCCTATCCTATCCTCTATCGTCTCCTGTCCTCTATCCTATCCAATCACCTATCCTACCCTCTATCGTCTCCAGTCCTCTATCCTATCCAATCACCTATCCTATCCTCTATCGTCTCCTATCCTCTATCCTATAAAATCCCCTATCCATTCCCCTATCCTATCCTCTATACTATCCTATCCACTATCCTATCCTATCCTCTATCCTATCCTATCCTCTATCGTCTCCTGTCCTCTGTCCTATCCAATCACCTATCCTATCCTATCCTCTATCCTATCATATCCTCTATCGTCTCCTATCCTCTATCCTATCCAATCCCCTATCCTATCCTCTATCCGATCCTATCCTCTATCCTATCCTATCCTCCATCCTATCATATCCTCTATCGTCTCCTGTCCTTTATCCTATCCAATCCCGTATCATATCCTCAATCCGATCCTATCCTCTATCCTATCCTATCCTCTATCCTATAATATCATCTATCCTATCCTATTCTCTATCCTATCCTATCCTCTATCCTATCCTATCCTCTATCCTATCCTATCCTGTATCCTATAATATCATCTATCCTATACTATTCTTTATCCTATCCTATCCTCTATCATATCATATTCTCTATGGTCTCCTATCCTCTATCCTCTCCTATCCCCTATCCTATCCTCGATCCGATCCTATCCTCTATCCTATCTTATTATCTATCCTATAATATCATCTATCCTACACTATTCTCTATCCTATCCTATCCTCTATCCTATCCTATCATCTATCCTATCATATCCTCTATCGTCTCCTATTCTCTATCCTATCCTATCCTCTATCCTATCCTATCCTCTATCCTATCCTATCCTCTATCCTATCCTATCCTCTATCCTATCCTATCCTCTATCCTATCCTCTATCCTATCCTATCCTATATCCTATAATATCATCTATCCTATCCTATTCTCTATCCTATCCTATCCTCTATCCTATCCTAAACTCTATCCTATCCTATCCTCTATCCTATAATATCATCTATCCTATCCTATTCTCTATCCTATAATATCATCTATCCTACCCTATTCTCTATCCTATCCTATCCTCTATACTATCCTATCCTCTATCCAATCCTACCCTCTATCCTATCCTATCCTCTATACTATCCTATCCTCTATCCTATCCTAAACTCTATCCTATCCTATCCTCTATCCTATAATATCATCTATCCTATCCTATTCTCTATCCTATAATATCATCTATCCTACCCTATTCTCTATCCTATCCTATCCTCTATACTATCCTATTCTCTATCCTATCCTATCCTCTATCCTATCCTATCCTCTATCCTATAATATCATCTATCCTATCCTATCCTCTATCCTATCCTATCCTCTATCCTATCATATCCTCTATCGTCTCCTATCCTCTATCCTATCCAATCCCGTATCATAACCTCTATCCGATCCTATCGTCTATCCTATCCTATTCTCTATCCTATAATATCATCAATCCTATCCTATTCTCTATCCTATCCTATCCTCTATCCTATCCTAAACTCTATCCTATCCTATCCTCTATCATATCCTATCCTCTATCCTATCCTATCCTCTATCCTCTATCCTATCCTATTCTCTATCCTATCCTATCCTCTATCCTATTTTATCCTCTATATTATCCTATCCTCTATCGTCTCCTATCCTCTATCCTATCCTATCATCTATCCCATCCTATCCTCTATCCTCTCCTATCCTCTATACTATCCTATCCTCTATCCTATCCTCTATCCTATCCTATCCTCTATATTATCCTATCCTCTATAATATCCTATCCTCTATCCTATTCTATCCTCTATCCTATCCTATCCTCTATCCTATAATATCATCTATCCTATCCTATCCTCTATCCTATCCTATCCGCTATCGTCTCCTGTCCTCTATCCTATCCAATCACCTATCCTATCCCCTATTGTCTCCTATCGTCTATCCTATCCATTCCCCTATCCTATCCTCTATCCTATCCTATCCTCTATCCTATAATATCATCTATCCTATCCTATTCTCTATCCTATAATATCATCTATCCTACCCTATTCTCTATCCTATCCTATCCTCTATACTATCCTATCCTCTATCCTATCCAATCCTCTATCCTATCCTATCCTCTATCCTATTCTATCCTCTATATTATCCTATCCTCTATCGTCTCCTATCCTCTATCCTATCCTATCATCTATCCCATCCTATCCTCTATCCTCTCCTATCCTCTATACTATCCTATCTTCTATCCTATCCTCTATCATATCCTATCCTCTATCCTATCCTATCCTCTATCCTCTATCCTATCCTATCCTCTATCCTATCCTATGCTCTATCCTATCCTATCCTCTATCCTATCCTCTATCCTATCCTATCCTCTATATTATCCTATCCTCTATAATATCCTATCCTCTATCCTATCCTATCCTCTATCCTATAATATCATCTATTCTACCCTATTCTCTATCCTATCTTATCCTCTATCGTATAATATCATCTATCCTACACTATTCTCTATCCTATCCTATACTCTATCCTATCCTATCCTCTATCCTATCCTATCCTCTATCGTCTCCTATCCTCTATCCTATCCTATCCCCTATCCTATCCTCGATCCGATCCTATCCTCTATCCTATCTTATCCTCTATCCTATAATATCATCAATCCTACACTATTCTCTATCCTATCCTATCCTCTATCCTAACCTATCCTCTATCCTATCCTATCCTCTATACTATTCTATCCTCTATCCTATCCTATCCTCTATCCTATCCTATCCTCTATCCTATCCTATCCTCTATCTTATCCTATCCTCTATACTATCCTATCCTCTATCCTATCATATCCTCTATCGTCTCCTATCCCCTATCCTATCCAATCTCCTATCCTATACTCTATCCTATAAAATCCCCTATCCATTCCACTATCGTATCCTCTATCCTATCCTATCCTCCATCCTCTATCCTATACTCTATCCTATCCTATCCTCTATCCTATCCTATCCTCTATACTATCCTATCCTCTATCCTATCCTATCCTCTATCCTATCCTATCCTCTATCGTCTCCTGTCCTCTGTCCTATCCAATCACCTATCCTATCCTATCCTCTATCCCATCCTATCCTCTATCCTATCCTATCCTCTATCCTATAATATCATCTATCCTATCCTCTTCTCTATCCTATCCTATCCTCTATCCTATCCTATCCTCTATCCTATCCTATCCTCTATCCTATCGTATCCTCTATCCTATCCTATCCTCTATTCTATCCTATCCTCTATCCTATCCTATCCTCTATCCTATCCTATCCTCTATCCTATAATATCATCTATCCGATCCTATCCTCTATCCGTTCCTATCCTCTATCCTATCCTATCCTCTATCCTATAATATCATCTATTCTACCCTATTCTCTATCCTATCTTATCCTCTATCGTATAATATCATCTATCCTACACTATTCTCTATCCTATCCTATCCTCTATCCTATCCTATCCTCTATCCTCTATCCTATCCTATCCTCTATCCTATCCTATGCTCTATCCTATCCTATCCTCTATCCTATCCTCTATCCTATCCTATCCTCTATATTATCCTATCCTCTATAATATCCTATCCTCTATCCTATCCTATCCTCTATCCTATAATATCATCTATTCTACCCTATTCTCTATCCTATCTTATCCTCTATCGTATAATATCATCTATCCTACACTATTCTCTATCCTATCCTATACTCTATCCTATCCTATCCTCTATCCTATCCTATCCTCTATCGTCTCCTATCCTCTATCCTATCCTATCCCCTATCCTATCCTCGATCCGATCCTATCCTCTATCCTATCTTATCCTCTATCCTATAATATCATCAATCCTACACTATTCTCTATCCTATCCTATCCTCTATCCTAACCTATCCTCTATCCTATCCTATCCTCTATACTATTCTATCCTCTATCCTATCCTATCCTCTATCCTATCCTATCCTCTATCCTATCCTATCCTCTATCTTATCCTATCCTCTATACTATCCTATCCTCTATCCTATCATATCCTCTATCGTCTCCTATCCTCTATCCTATCCAATCTCCTATCCTATACTCTATCCTATAAAATCCCCTATCCATTCCACTATCGTATCCTCTATCCTATCCTATCCTCCATCCTCTATCCTATACTCTATCCTATCCTATCCTCTATCCTATCCTATCCTCTATACTATCCTATCCTCTATCCTATCCTATCCTCTATCCTATCCTATCCTCTATCGTCTCCTGTCCTCTGTCCTATCCAATCACCTATCCTATCCTATCCTCTATCCCATCCTATCCTCTATCCTATCCTATCCTCTATCCTATAATATCATCTATCCTATCCTCTTCTCTATCCTATCCTATCCTCTATCCTATCCTATCCTCTATCCTATCCTATCCTCTATCCTATCGTATCCTCTATCCTATCCTATCCTCTATTCTATCCTATCCTCTATCCTATCCTATCCTCTATCCTATCCTATCCTCTATCCTATAATATCATCTATCCGATCCTATCCTCTATCCGTTCCTATCCTCTATCCTATCCTATCCTCTATCCTATAATATCATCTATTCTACCCTATTCTCTATCCTATCTTATCCTCTATCGTATAATATCATCTATCCTACACTATTCTCTATCCTATCCTATCCTCTATCCTATCCTATCCTCTATCCTATCCTATCCTCTATCCTATCCTATCCTCTATCGTCTCCTGTCCTCTATCCTATCCAATCACCTACCCTAACCTCTATCGTCTCCTATCCTCTATCCTATCCATTCCCCTGTCCTATCCTCTATCCGATCCTATCCTCTATCCTAACCTATCCTCTATCATATCCTATCCTCTATACTATCCTATCCTCTATCCTATCCTATCCTCTATCCTATCCTAAACTCTATCCTATCCTATCCTCTATCATATCCTATCCTCTATCCTATCCTATCCTCTATCCTCTATCCTATCCTATTCTCTATCCTATCCTATCCTCTATCCTATTTTATCCTCTATATTATCCTATCCTCTATCGTCTCCTATCCTCTATCCTATCCTATCATCTATCCCATCCTATCCTCTATCCTCTCCTATCCTCTATACTATCCTATCCTCTATCCTATCCTCTATCCTATCCTATCCTCTATATTATCCTATCCTCTATAATATCCTATCCTCTATCCTATTCTATCCTCTATCCTATCCTATCCTCTATCCTATAATATCATCTATCCTATCCTATCCTCTATCCTATCCTATCCGCTATCCTATCATATCCTCTATCGTCTCCTATCCTCTATCCTATAAAATCCCCTATCCATTCCACTATCGTATCCTCTATCCTATCCTATCCTCCATCCTCTATCCTATACTCTATCCTATCCTATCCTCTATCCTATCCTATCCTCTATACTATCCTATCCTCTATCCTATCCTATCCTCTATCCTATCCTATCCTCTATCGTCTCCTGTCCTCTGTCCTATCCAATCACCTATCCTATCCTATCCTCTATCCCATCCTATCCTCTATCCTATCCTATCCTCTATCCTATAATATCATCTATCCTATCCTCTTCTCTATCCTATCCTATCCTCTATCCTATCCTATCCTCTATCCTATCCTATCCTCTATCCTATCGTATCCTCTATCCTATCCTATCCTCTATCCTATCCTATCCTCTATCCTATCCTATCCTCTATCCTATCCTATCCTCTATCCTATCCTATCCTCTATACTATCCTATCCTCTATCCTATCCTATCCTCTATCCTATCCTATCCTCTATCGTCTCCTGTCCTCTGTCCTATCCAATCACCTATCCTATCCTATCCTCTATCCCATCCTATCCTCTATCCTATCCTATCCTCTATCCTATCCTATCCTCTATCCTATCCTATCCTCTATCCTATCCTATCCTCTATACTATCCTATCCTCTATCCTATCCTATCCTCTATCCTATCCTATCCTCTATCGTCTCCTGTCCTCTGTCCTATCCAATCACCTATCCTATCCTATCCTCTATCCCATCCTATCCTCTATCCTATCCTATCCTCTATCCTATAATATCATCTATCCTATCCTCTTCTCTATCCTATCCTATCCTCTATCCTATCCTATCCTCTATCCTATCCTATCCTCTATCCTATCGTATCCTCTATCCTATCCTATCCTCTATCCTATCCTATCCTCTATCCTATCCTATCCTCTATCCTATAATATCATCTATCCGATCCTATCCTCTATCCGTTCCTATCCTCTATCCTATCCTATCCTCTATCCTATAATATCATCTATTCTACCCTATTCTCTATCCTATCTTATCCTCTATCGTATAATATCATCTATCCTACACTATTCTCTATCCTATCCTATCCTCTATCCTATCCTATCCTCTATCCTATCCTATCCTCTATCCTATCCTATCCTCTATCGTCTCCTGTCCTCTATCCTATCCAATCACCTATCCTAACCTCTATCCTATCCATTCCCCTGTCCTATCCTCTATCCTATCCTATCCTCTATCCTATCCTATCCTCTATCCTATCCTATCCTCTATCCTATCCTATCCTCTATACTATCCTATCCTCTATCCTATCCTATCCTCTATCCTATCCTATCCTCTATCGTCTCCTGTCCTCTGTCCTATCCAATCACCTATCCTATCCTATCCTCTATCCCATCCTATCCTCTATCCTATCCTATCCTCTATCCTATAATATCATCTATCCTATCCTCTTCTCTATCCTATCCTATCCTCTATCCTATCCTATCCTCTATCCTATCCTATCCTCTATCCTATCGTATCCTCTATCCTATCCTATCCTCTATCCTATCCTATCCTCTATCCTATCCTATCCTCTATCCTATAATATCATCTATCCGATCCTATCCTCTATCCGTTCCTATCCTCTATCCTATCCTATCCTCTATCCTATAATATCATCTATTCTACCCTATTCTCTATCCTATCTTATCCTCTATCGTATAATATCATCTATCCTACACTATTCTCTATCCTATCCTATCCTCTATCCTATCCTATCCTCTATCCTATCCTATCCTCTATCCTATCCTATCCTCTATCGTCTCCTGTCCTCTATCCTATCCAATCACCTATCCTAACCTCTATCCTATCCATTCCCCTGTCCTATCCTCTATCCGATCCTATCCTCTATCCTAACCTATCCTCTATCATATCCTATCCTCTATCATATCCTATCCTCTATACTATCCTATCCTCTATCCTATCCTATCCTCTATCCTATCCTATCCTCTATCCTATCCTATCCTCTATACTATCCTATCCTCTATCCTATCCTATCCTCTATCCTATAATATCATCTATCCTATCCTATCCTCTATCCTATCCTATCCTCTATCCTATCCTATCCTCTATCCTATCCTATCCTCTATACTATCCTATCCACTATCCTATCCTATCCTCTATCCTATCCTATCCTCTATCGTCTCCTGTCCTCTGTCCTATCCAATCACCTATCCTATCCTATCCTCTATCCTATCATATCCTCTATCGTCTCCTATCCTCTATCCTATCCAATCCCCTATCCTATCCTCTATCCGATCCTATCCTCTACCCTATCCTATCCTCCATCCTATCATATCCTCTATCGTCTCCTGTCCTCTATCCTATCCAATCCCGTATCATATCCTCTATCCGATCCTATCCTCTATCCTATCCTATCCTCTATCCTATCCTATCCTATCCTCTATCCTATCCTATCCAATCCCCTATCCTATCCTCTATCCTATCCTATCCTCTATCCTATCCTATCATCCATCGTCTCCTGTCCTCTGTCCTATCCAATCACCTATCCTATCCTGTCCTCTATCCCATCCTATCCTCTATCCTATCCTATCCTCTATCCTATAATATCATCTATCCTATCCTCTTCTCTATCCTATCCTATCCTCTATCCTATCCTATCCTCTATCCTATCCTATCCTCTATCCTATCCTATCCTCTATCCTATCCTATCCTCTATCCTATCCTATCCTCTATCCTATCCTATCCTCTATCCTATCCTATCCTCTATCCTATCCTATCCTCTATCCTATAATATCATCTATCCGATCCTATCCTCTATCCGTTCCTATCCTCTATCCTATCCTATCCTCTATCCTATAATATCATCTATTCTACCCTATTCTCTATCCTATCTTATCCTCTATCGTATAATATCATCTATCCTACACTATTCTCTATCCTATCCTATCCTCTATCCTATCCTATCCTCTATCCTATCCTATCCTCTATCCTATCCTATCCTCTATCCTATCCTATCCTCTATCGTCTCCTATCCTCTATCCTATCCAATCACCTATCCTAACCTCTAACGTCTCCTATCCTCTATCCTATCCATTCCCCTGTCCTATCCTCTATCCGATCCTATCCTCTATCCTATCCTATCCTCTATCCTATCCTATCCTCTATCCTATAATATCATCTATCCTATCCTATTCTCTATCCTATCCTATCCTCTATCATATCATATTCTCTATCGTCTCCTATCCTCTATCCTATCCTATCCCCTATCCTATCCTCTATCCGATCCTATCCTCTATCCTATCCTATCCTCCATCCTATCATATCCTCTATCGTCTCCTGTCCTCTATCCTATCCAATCCCGTATCATATCCTCTATCCGATCCTATCCTCTATCCTATCCTATCCTCTATCCTATCCTATCCTATCCTCTATCCTATCCTATCCTATCCTCTATCCTATCCTATCCAATCCCCTATCCTATCCTCTATCCGATCCTATCCTCTATCCTATCCTATCCTCTATCCTATAATATCATCTATCCTATCCTATCCTCTATCCTATCCTATCCTCTATCCTATCCTATCCTCTATCCTATCCTATCCTATCCTCTATACTATCCTATCCACTATCCTATCCTATCCTCTATCCTATCCTATCCTCTATCGTCTCCTGTCCTCTGTCCTATCCAATCACCTATCCTATCCTATCCTCTATCCTATCATATCCTCTATCGTCTCCTATCCTCTATCCTATCCAATCCCCTATCCTATCCTCTATCCGATCCTATCCTCTATCCTATCCTATCCTCCATCCTATCATATCCTCTATCGTCTCCTGTCCTCTATCCTATCCAATCCCGTATCATATCCTCTATCCGATCCTATCCTCTATCCTATCCTATCCTCTATCCTATAATATCATCTATCCTATCCTATTCTCTATCCTATCCTATCCTATCCTCTATCCTATCCTATCCTCTATCCTATCCTATCCTGTATCCTATAATATCATCTATCCTATACTATTCTCTATCCTATCCTATCCTCTATCATATCATATTCTCTATGGTCTCCTATCCTCTATCCTCTATCCTATCCTATCCTCTATCGTCTCCTGTCCTCTGTCCTATCCAATCACCTATCCTATCCTATCCTCTATCCCATCCTATCCTCTATCCTATCCTATCCTCTATCCTATAATATCATCTATCCTATCCTCTTCTCTATCCTATCCTATCCTCTATCCTATCCTATCCTCTATCCTATCCTATCCTCTATCCTATCGTATCCTCTATCCTATCCTATCCTCTATCCTATCCTATCCTCTATTCTATCCTATCCTCTATCCTATCCTATCCTCTATCCTATAATATCATCTATCCGATCCTATCCTCTATCCGTTCCTATCCTCTATCCTATCCTATCCTCTACCCTATAATATCATCTATTCTACCCTATTCTCTATCCTATCTTATCCTCTATCGTATAATATCATCTATCCTACACTATTCTCTATCCTATCCTATCCTCTATCCTATCCTATCCTCTATCCTATCCTATCCTCTATCCTATCCTATCCTCTATCCTATCCTATCCTCTATCCTATCCTATCCTCTATCGTCTCCTGTCCTCTATCCTATCCAATCACCTATCCTAACCTCTATCGTCTCCTATCCTCTATCCTATCCATTCCCCTGTCCTATCCTCTATCCGATCCTATCCTCTATCCTATCCTATCCTCTATCCTATCCTATCCTCTATCCTATAATATCATCTATCCTATCCTATTCTCTATCCTATCCTATCCTCTATCCTAACCTATCCTCTATCCTATCCTATCCTCTATACTATCCTATCCTCTATCCTATCCTATCCTCTATCCTATCCTATCCTCTATCCTATCCTATCCTCTATACTATCCTATCCTCTATCCTATCCTATCCTCTATCCTATCCTATCCTCTATCCTATCCTATCCTCTATCCTATCCTATCCTCTATACTATCCTATCCTCTATCCTATCCTATCCTCTATCCTATAATATCCTATATCCTATCCTATCCTCTATCCTATCCTATCCTCTATCCTATCCTATCCCCTCTCATATCCTATTATCCTTCCTATCTTCTATCGTCTATCCTATCCTATCCTCTATCATATCCTATCATCCATCCTATCCTATCTTCTATCCTATCCTATCCTCCATCCTCTATCCTATACTCTATCCTATACTCTATTGTATCCTATCCTCTATCCTATCCTATCCTCTATTCTATCCTATCCTCTATCCTATCCTATAATCTATCCTATCCTATCCTCTTTCCTATCCTATCCTCTATCATATCCTATCATCCATCCTATCCTATCCTCTATCCTATCCTATCCTCCATCCTCTATCCTATACTCTATCCTATACTCTATTGTATCCTATCCTCTATCCTATCCTATCCTCTATTCTATCCTATCCTCTATCCTATCCTATTCTCAAACCTATCCTATCCTCTATCCTAGCCTATCCTCCATCCTATCCTCTATCCTATCCTATCCTCTATCCTATCCTATCCTCTATCGTATCCTATCGTCCATCGCATCCTCTATCGTCTATCCTATCCTATCCTCTGTCATATCGTATCCTCTATCCTATCCTATCCTCTATCCTATAATATCCTATATCCTATCCTATCCTTGATCCTATCCTATCCTCTATCCTATCCTATCCCCTCTCATATCCTATTATACTTCCTATCTTCTATCGTCTATCCTATCCTATCCTCTATCATATCCTATCATCCATCCTATCCTCTATCCTATCATATCCTCTATTCTATCCTATCCTCTATCCTATCCTATCATCCATCGCATCCTCTATCGTCTATCCTATCCTATCCTCTATACTATCCTATCCACTATCCTATCCTATCCTCTATCCTATCCTATCCTCTATCGTCTCCTGTCCTCTGTCCTATCCAATCACCTATCCTATCCTATCCTCTATCCTATCATATCCTCTATCGTCTCCTATCCTCTATCCTATCCAATCCCCTATCCTATCCTCTATCCGATCCTATCCTCTATCCTATCCTATCCTCCATCCTATCATATCCTCTATCGTCTCCTGTCCTCTATCCTATCCAATCCCGTATCATATCCTCTATCCGATCCTATCCTGTATCCTATCCTATCCTCTATCCTATATTATCATCTATCCTATCCTATTCTCTATCCTATCCTATCCTCTATCCTATCCTATCCTCTATCCTATCCTATCCTGTATCCTATAATATCATCTATCCTATACTATTCTCTATCCTATCCTATCCTCTATCATATCATATTCTCTATGGTCTCCTATCATCTATCCTCTCCTATCCCCTATCCTATCCTCGATCCGATCCTATCCTCTATCCTATCTTATCCTCTATCCTATAATATCATCTATCCTACACTATTCTCTATCCTATCCTATCCTCTATCCTATCCTATCCTCTATCCTATCATATCCTCTATCGTCTCCTATTCTCTATCCTATCCTATCCTCTATCCTATCCTATCCTCTATCCTATCCTATCCTCTATCCTATCCTATCCTCTATCCTATCCTATCCTCTATCCTATCCTCTATCCTATCCTATCCTATATCCTATAATATCATCTATACTATCCTATTCTCTATCCTATCCTATCCTCTATCCTATCCTAAACTCTATCCTATCCTATCCTCTATCCTATAATATCATCTATCCTATCCTATTCTCTATCCTATAATATCATCTATCCTACCCTATTCTCTATCCTATCCTATCCTCTATACTATCCTATCCTCTATCCAATCCTATCCTCTATCCTATCCTATCCTCTATCCTATCCTATCCTCTATCCTATCCTATCCTCTATACTATCCTATCCTCTATCCTATCCTATCCTCTATCCTATCCTATCCTCTATCGTCTCCTGTCCTCTATCCTATCCAATCACCTATCCTACCCTCTATCGTCTCCAGTCCTCTATCCTATCCAATCACCTATCCTATCCTCTATCGTCTCCTATCCTCTATCCTATAAAATCCCCTATCCATTCCCCTATCCTATCCTCTATACTATCCTATCCACTATCCTATCCTATCCTCTATCCTATCCTATCCTCTATCGTCTCCTGTCCTCTGTCCTATCCAATCACCTATCCTATCCTATCCTCTATCCTATCATATCCTCTATCGTCTCCTATCCTCTATCCTATCCAATCCCCTATCCTATCCTCTATCCGATCCTATCCTCTATCCTATCCTATCCTCCATCCTATCATATCCTCTATCGTCTCCTGTCCTCTATCCTATCCAATCCCGTATCATATCCTCTATCCGATCCTATCCTCTATCCTATCCTATCCTCTATCCTATAATATCATCTATCCTATCCTATTCTCTATCCTATCCTATCCTCTATCCTATCCTATCCTCTATCCTATCCTATCCTCTATCCTATCCTATCCTCTATCCTATCCTATCCTCTATCCTATCCTATCCTCTATCCTATCCTATCCTCTATCCTATCCTATCCTCTATCCTATCCTATCCTCTATCCTATCCTATCCTCTATCCTATCCTATCCTCTATCCTATCCTCTATCCTATCCTATCCTATATCCTATAATATCATCTATCCTATCCTATTCTCTATCCTATCCTATCCTCTATCCTATCCTAAACTCTATCCTATCCTATCCTCTATCCTATAATATCATCTATCCTATCCTATTCTCTATCCTATAATATCATCTATCCTACCCTATTCTCTATCCTATCCTATCCTCTATACTATCCTATCCTCTATCCAATCCTACCCTCTATCCTATCCTATCCTCTATACTATCCTATCCTCTATCCTATCCTATCCTCTATCCTATCCTATCCTCTATCGTCTCCTGTCCTCTATCCTATCCAATCACCTATCCTATCCTCTATCGTCTCCTACCCTCTATCCTATAAAATCCCCTATCCATTCCCCTATCCTATCCTCTATCCTATCCTATCCTCTATCCTATCCTATCCTCTATCCTATCCTATCCTATCCTCTATCCTATCCTATCCTATCCTCTATCCTATCATATCCAATCCCCTATCCTATCCTCTATCCGATCCTATCCTCTATCCTATCCTATCCTCTATCCTATAATATCATCTATCCTATCCTATCCTCTATCCTATCCTATCCTCTATCCTATCCTATCCTCTATCCTATCCTATCCTCTATACTATCCTATCCTCTATCCTATAATATCATCTATCCTATACTATTCTCTATCCTATCCTATCCTCTATCATATCATATTCTCTATGGTCTCCTATCCTCTATCCTCTCCTATCCCCTATCCTATCCTCGATCCGATCCTATCCTCTATCCTATCTTATCCTCTATCCTATAATATCATCTATCCTACACTATTCTCTATCCTATCCTATCCTCTATCCTATCCTATCCTCTATCCTATCATATCCTCTATCGTCTCCTATTCTCTATCCTATCCTATCCTCTATCCTATCCTATCCTCTATCCTATAATATCATCTATCCTATCCTATCCTCTATCCTATCCTATCCTCTATCCTATCATATCCTCTATCGTCTCCTATCCTCTATCCTATCCAATCCCGTATCATAACCTCTATCCGATCCTATCGTCTATCCTATCCTATACTCTATCCTATAATATCATCAATCCTATCCTATTCTCTATCCTATCCTATCCTCTATCCTATCCTAAACTCTATCCTATCCTATCCTCTATCATATCCTATCCTCTATCCTATCCTATCCTCTATCCTCTATCCTATCCTATTCTCTATCCTATCCTATCCTCTATCCTATTTTATCCTCTATATTATCCTATCCTCTATCGTCTCCTATCCTCTATCCTATCCTATCATCTATCCCATCCTATCCTCTATCCTCTCCTATCCTCTATACTATCCTATCCTCTATCCTATCCTCTATCCTATCCTATCCTCTATATTATCCTATCCTCTATAATATCCTATCCTCTATCCTATTCTATCCTCTATCCTATCCTATCCTCTATCCTATAATATCATCTATCCTATCCTATCCTCTATCCTATCCTATCCGCTATCGTCTCCTGTCCTCTATCCTATCCAATCCCGTATCATATCCTCTATCCGATCCTATCCTGTATCCTATCCTATCCTCTATCCTATAATATCATCTATCCTATCCTATTCTCTATCCTATCCTATCCTCTATCCTATCCTATCCTCTATCCTATCCTATCCTGTATCCTATAATATCATCTATCCTATACTATTCTCTATCCTATCCTATCCTCTATCATATCATATTCTCTATGGTCTCCTATCCTCTATCCTCTCCTATCCCCTATCCTATCCTCGATCCGATCCTATCCTCTATCCTATCTTATCCTCTATCCTATAATATCATCTATCCTACACTATTCTCTATCCTATCCTATCCTCTATCCTATCCTATCCTCTATCCTATCATATCCTCTATCGTCTCCTATTCTCTATCCTATCCTATCCTCTATCCTATCCTATCCTCTATCCTATCCTATCCTCTATCCTATCCTATCCTCTATCCTATCCTATCCTCTATCCTATCCTCTATCCTATCCTATCCTATATCCTATAATATCATCTATCCTATCCTATTCTCTATCCTATCCTATCCTCTATCCTATCCTAAACTCTATCCTATCCTATCCTCTATCCTATAATATCATCTATCCTATCCTATTCTCTATCCTATAATATCATCTATCCTACCCTATTCTCTATCCTATCCTATCCTCTATACTATCCTATCCTCTATCCAATCCTATCCTCTATCCTATCCTATCCTCTATCCTATCCTATCCTCTATCCTATCCTATCCTCTATACTATCCTATCCTCTATCCTATCCTATCCTCTATCCTATCCTATCCTCTATCGTCTCCTGTCCTCTATCCTATCCAATCACCTATCCTACCCTCTATTGTCTCCAGTCCTCTATCCTATCCAATCACCTATCCTATCCTCTATCGTCTCCTATCCGCTATCCTATAAAATCCCCTATCCATTCCCCTATCCTATCCTCTATACTATCCTATCCACTATCCTATCCTATCCTCTATCCTATCCTATCCTCTATCGTCTCCTGTCCTCTGTCCTATCCAATCACCTATCCTATCCTATCCTCTATCCTATCATATCCTCTATCGTCTCCTATCCTCTATCCTATCCAATCCCCTATCCTATCCTCTATCCGATCCTATCCTCTATCCTATCCTATCCTCCATCCTATCATATCCTCTATCGTCTCCTGTCCTCTATCCTATCCAATCCCGTATCATATCCTCTATCCGATCCTATCCTCTATCCTATCCTATCCTCTATCCTATAATATCATCTATCCTATCCTATTCTCTATCCTATCCTATCCTCTATCCTATCCTATCCTCTATCCTATCCTATCCTGTATCCTATAATATCATCTATCCTATACTATTCTTTATCCTATCCTATCCTCTATCATATCATATTCTCTATGGTCTCCTATCCTCTATCCTCTCCTATCCCCTATCCTATCCTCGATCCGATCCTATCCTCTATCCTATCATATCCTCTATCGTCTCCTATTCTCTATCCTATCCTATCCTCTATCCTATCCTATCCTCTATCCAATCCTACCCTCTATCCTATCCTATCCTCTATACTATCCTATCCTCTATCCTATCCTATCCTCTATCCTATCCTATCCTCTATCGTCTCCTGTCCTCTATCCTATCCAATCACCTATCCTATCCTCTATCGTCTCCTATCCTCTATCCTATAAAATCCCCTATCCATTCCCCAATCCTATCCTCTATCCTATCCTATCCTCTATCCTATCCTATCCTCTATCCTATCCTATCCTCTATCCTATCCTATCCTATCCTCTATCCTATCCTATCCTATCCTCTATCCTATCCTATCCAATCCCCTATCCTATCCTCTATCCGATCCTATCCTCTATCCTATCCTATCCTCTATCCTATAATATCATCTATCCTATCCTATCCTCTATCCTATCCTATCCTCTATCCTATCCTATCCTCTATCCTATCCTATCCTCTATACTATCCTCGATCCGATCCTATCCTCTATCCTATCTTATCCTCTATCATATCATATTCTCTATGGTCTCCTATCCTCTATCCTCTCCTATCCCCTATCCTATCCTCGATCCGATCCTATCCTCTATCCTATCTTATCCTCTATCCTATAATATCATCTATCCTACACTATTCTCTATCCTATCCTATCCTCTATCCTATCCTATCCTCTATCCTATCATATCCTCTATCGTCTCCTATTCTCTATCCTATCCTATCCTCTATCCTATCCTATCCTCTATCCTATAATATCATCTATCCTATCCTATCCTCTATCCTATCCTATCCTCTATCCTATCATATCCTCTATCGTCTCCTATCCTCTATCCTATCCAATCCCGTATCATAACCTCTATCCGATCCTATCGTCTATCCTATCCTATTCTCTATCCTATAATATCATCAATCCTATCCTATTCTCTATCCTATCCTATCCTCTATCCTATCCTAAACTCTATCCTATCCTATCCTCTATCATATCCTATCCTCTATCCTATCCTATCCTCTATCCTCTATCCTATCCTATTCTCTATCCTATCCTATCCTCTATCCTATTTTATCCTCTATATTATCCTATCCTCTATCGTCTCCTATCCTCTATCCTATCCTATCATCTATCCCATCCTATCCTCTATCCTCTCCTATCCTCTATACTATCCTATCCTCTATCCTATCCTCTATCCTATCCTATCCTCTATATTATCCTATCCTCTATCCTCTATCCTATCCTATCCTCTATATTATCCTATCCTCTATAATATCCTATCCTCTATCCTATCCTATCCTCTATCCTATAATATCATCTATTCTACCCTATTCTCTATCCTATCTTATCCTCTATCGTATAATATCATCTATCCTACACTATTCTCTATCCTATCCTATCCTCTATCCTATCCTATCCTCTATCCTATCCTATCCTCTATCGTCTCCTATCCTCTATCCTATCCTATCCCCTATCCTATCCTCGATCCGATCCTATCCTCTATCCTATCTTATCCTCTATCCTATAATATCATCAATCCTACACTATTCTCTATCCTATCCTATCCTCTATCCTAACCTATCCTCTATCCTATCCTATCCTCTATACTATCCTATCCTCTATCCTATCCTATCCTCTATCCTATCCTATCCTCTATCCTATCCTATCCTCTATCCTATCCTATCCTCTATACTATCCTATCCTCTATCCTATCATATCCTCTATCGTCTCCTATCCTCTATCCTATCCAATCTCCTATCCTATACTCTATCCTATAAAATCCCCTATCCATTCCACTATCGTATCCTCTATCCTATCCTATCCTCCATCCTCTATCCTATACTCTATCCTATCCTATCCTCTATCCTATCCTATCCTCTATACTATCCTATCCTCTATCCTATCCTATCCTCTATCCTATCCTATCCTCTATCGTCTCCTGTCCTCTGTCCTATCCAATCACCTATCCTATCCTATCCTCTATCCCATCCTATTCTCTATCCTATCCTATCCTCTATCCTATAATATCATCTATCCTATCCTCTTCTCTATCCTATCCTATCCTCTATCCTATCCTATCCTCTATCCTATCCTATCCTCTATCCTATCGTATCCTCTATCCTATCCTATCCTCTATCCTATCCTATCCTCTATCCTATCCTATCCTCTATCCTATCCTATCCTCTATCCTATAATATCATCTATCCGATCCTATCCTCTATCCGTTCCTATCCTCTATCCTATCCTATCCTCTATCCTATAATATCATCTATTCTACCCTATTCTCTATCCTATCTTATCCTCTATCGTATAATATCATCTATCCTACACTATTCTCTATCCTATCCTATCCTCTATCCTATCCTATCCTCTATCCTATCCTATCCTCTATCCTATCCTATCCTCTATCGTCTCCTGTCCTCTATCCTATCCAATCACCTATCCTAACCTCTATCGTCTCCTATCCTCTATCCTATCCATTCCCCTGTCCTATCCTCTATCCGATCCTATCCTCTATCCTAACCTATCCTCTATCATATCCTATCCTCTATACTATCCTATCCTCTATCCTATCCTATCCTCTATCCTATCCTAAACTCTATCCTATCCTATCCTCTATCATATCCTATCCTCTATCCTATCCTATCCTCTATCCTCTATCCTATCCTATTCTCTATCCTATCCTATCCTCTATCCTATTTTATCCTCTATATTATCCTATCCTCTATCGTCTCCTATCCTCTATCCTATCCTATCATCTATCCCATCCTATCCTCTATCCTCTCCTATCCTCTATACTATCCTATCCTCTATCCTATCCTCTATCCTATCCTATCCTCTATATTATCCTATCCTCTATAATATCCTATCCTCTATCCTATTCTATCCTCTATCCTATCCTATCCTCTATCCTATAATATCATCTATCCTATCCTATCCTCTATCCTATCCTATCCGCTATCCTATCATATCCCCTATCGTCTCCTATCCTCTATCCTATCCAATCTCCTATCCTATACTCTATCCTATAAAATCCCCTATCCATTCCACTATCGTATCCTCTATCCTATCCTATCCTCCATCCTCTATCCTATACTCTATCCTATCCTATCCTCTATCCTATCCTATCCTCTATACTATCCTATCCTCTATCCTATCCTATCCTCTATCCTATCCTATCCTCTATCGTCTCCTGTCCTCTGTCCTATCCAATCACCTATCCTATCCTATCCTCTATCCCATCCTATCCTCTATCCTATCCTATCCTCTATCCTATAATATCATCTATCCTATCCTCTTCTCTATCCTATCCTATCCTCTATCCTATCCTATCCTCTATCCTATCCTATCCTCTATCCTATCGTATCCTCTATCCTATCCTATCCTCTATCCTATCCTATCCTCTATCCTATCCTATCCTCTATCCTATCCTATCCTCTATCCTATAATATCATCTATCCGATCCTATCCTCTATCCGTTCCTATCCTCTATCCTATCCTATCCTCTATCCTATCCTATCCTCTATCCTATCCTATCCTCTATCCTATAATATCATCTATCCGATCCTATCCTCTATCCGTTCCTATCCTCTATCCTATCCTATCCTCTATCCTATAATATCATCTATTCTACCCTATTCTCTATCCTATCTTATCCTCTATCGTATAATATCATCTATCCTACACTATTCTCTATCCTATCCTATACTCTCTATCCTATCCTATCCTCTATCCTATCCTATCCTCTATCCTATCCTATCCTCTATCCTATCCTATCCTCTATCGTCTCCTATCCTCTATCCTATCCAATCACCTATCCTAACCTCTAACGTCTCCTATCCTCTATCCTATCCATTCCCCTGTCCTATCCTCTATCCGATCCTATCCTCTATCCTATCCTATCCTCTATACTATCCTATCCTCTATCCTATCCTATCCTCTATCCTATCCTATCCTCTATCGTCTCCTGTCCTCTGTCCTATCCAATCACCTATCCTATCCTATCCTCTATCCCATCCTACCCTCTATCCTATCCTATCCTCTATCCTATAATATCATCTATCCTATCCTCTTCTCTATCCTATCCTATCCTCTATCCTATCCTATCCTCTATCCTATCCTATCCTCTATCCTATCGTATCCTCTATCCTATCCTATCCTCTATCCTATCCTATCCTCTATCCTATCCTATCCTCTATCCTATCCTATCCTCTATCCTATAATATCATCTATCCGATCCTATCCTCTATCCGTTCCTATCCTCTATCCTATCCTATCCTCTATCCTATCCTATCCTCTATCCTATCCTATCCTCTATCCTATCCTATCCTCTATCCTATAATATCATCTATCCGATCCTATCCTCTATCCGTTCCTATCCTCTATCCTATCCTATCCTCTATCCTATAATATCATCTATTCTACCCTATTCTCTATCCTATCTTATCCTCTATCGTATAATATCATCTATCCTACACTATTCTCTATCCTATCCTATCCTCTATCCTATCCTATCCTCTATCCTATCCTATCCTCTATCCTATCCTATCCTCTATCGTCTCCTATCCTCTATCCTATCCAATCACCTATCCTAACCTCTAACGTCTCCTATCCTCTATCCTATCCATTCCCCTGTCCTATCCTCTATCCGATCCTATCCTCTATCCTATCCTATCCTCTATCCTATCCTATCCTCTATCCTATAATATCATCTATCCTATCCTATTCTCTATCCTATCCTATCCTCTATCATATCATATTCTCTATCGTCTCCTATCCTCTATCCTATCCTATCCCCTATCCTATCCTCTATCCGATCCTATCCTCTATCCTATCCTATCCTCCAT
The DNA here is from genome assembly GCF_050948215.1 of Halictus rubicundus. NCBI lineage: Eukaryota > Metazoa > Arthropoda > Insecta > Hymenoptera > Halictidae > Halictus > Halictus rubicundus. The sequence continues at coordinate 123,102 of NW_027488893.1, forward strand.
CCTATCATATCCTCTATCGTCTCCTGTCCTCTATCCTATCCAATCCCGTATCATATCCTCTATCCGATCCTATCCTCTATCCTATCCGATCCTATCCTCTATCCTATCCTATCCAATCCCCTATCCTATCCCCTATCCGATCCTATCCTCTATCCTATCCTATCCTCTATCCTATAATATCATCTATCCTATCCTATCCTCTATCCTATCCTATCCTCTATCCTATCCTATCCTCTATCCTATCCTATCCTCTATACTATCCTATCCACTATCCTATCCTATCCTCTATCCTATCCTATCCTCTATCGTCTCCTGTCCTCTGTCCTATCCAATCACCTATCCTATCCTATCCTCTATCCTATCATATCCTCTATCGTCTCCTATCCTCTATCCTATCCAATCCCCTATCCTATCCTCTATCCGATCCTATCCTCTATCCTATCCTATCCTCCATCCTATCATATCCTCTATCGTCTCCTGTCCTCTATCCTATCCAATCCCGTATCATATCCTCTATCCGATCCTATCCTCTATCCTATCCTATCCTCTATCCTATAATATCATCTATCCTATCCTATTCTCTATCCTATCCTATCCTATCCTCTATCCTATCCTATCCTGTATCCTATAATATCATCTATCCTATACTATTCTCTATCCTATCCTATCCTCTATCATATCATATTCTCTATGGTCTCCTATCCTCTATCCTCTATCCTATCCTATCCTCTATCGCCTCCTGTCCTCTGTCCTATCCAATCACCTATCCTATCCTATCCTCTATCCCATCCTATCCTCTATCCTATCCTATCCTCTATCCTATAATATCATCTATCCTATCCTCTTCTCTATCCTATCCTATCCTCTATCCTATCCTATCCTCTATCCTATCCTATCCTCTATCCTATCGTATCCTCTATCCTATCCTATCCTCTATCCTATCCTATCCTCTATCCTATCCTATCCTCTATCCTCTCCTATCCTCTATCCTATAATATCATCTATCCGATCCTATCCTCTATCCGTTCCTATCCTCTATCCTATCCTATCCTCTATCCTATAATATCATCTATTCTACCCTATTCTCTATCCTATCTTATCCTCTATCGTATAATATCATCTATCCTACACTATTCTCTATCCTATCCTATCCTCTATCCTATCCTATCCTCTATCCTATCCTATCCTCTATCCTATCCTATCCTCTATCCTATCCTATCCTCTATCCTATCCTATCCTCTATCGTCTCCTGTCCTCTATCCTATCCAATCACCTATCCTAACCTCTATCGTCTCCTATCGTCTATCCTATCCATTCCCCTGTCCTATCCTCTATCCGATCCTATCCTCTATCCTATCCTATCCTCTATCCTATCCTATCCTCTATCCTATAATATCATCTATCCTATCCTATTCTCTATCCTATCCTATCCTCTATCCTAACCTATCCTCTATCCTATCCTATCCTCTATACTATCCTATCCTCTATCCTATCCTATCCTCTATCCTATCCTATCCTCTATACTATCCTATCCTCTATACCATCCTATCCTCTATCCTATCCTATCCTCTATCCTATCCTATCCTCTATCCTATCCTATCCTCTATCCTATCCTATCCTCTATACTATCCTATCCTCTATCCTATCCTATCCTCTATCCTATCCTATCCTCTATCGTCTCCTGTCCTCTATCCTATCCAATCACCTATCCTACCCTCTATCGTCTCCAGTCCTCTATCCTATCCAATCACCTATCCTATCCTCTATCCTATAAAATCCCCTATCCATTCCCCTATCCTATCCTCTATCCTATCCTATCCTCTATCCTATCCTATCCTATCCTCTATCCTATCCTATCCAATCCCCTATCCTATCCTCTATCCGATCCTATCCTCTATCCTATCCTATCCTCTATCCTATAATATCATCTATCCTATCCTATCCTCTATCCTATCCTATCCTCTATCCTATCCTATCCTCTATCCTATCCTATCCTCTATACTATCCTATCCACTATCCTATCCTATCCTCTATCCTATCCTATCCTCTATCCTATCCTCTATCCGATCCTATCCTCTACCCTATCCTATCCTCCATCCTATCATATCCTCTATCGTCTCCTGTCCTCTATCCTATCCAATCCCGTATCATATCCTCTATCCGATCCTATCCTCTATCCTATCCTATCCTCTATCCTATCCTATCCTATCCTCTATCCTATCCTATCCAATCCCCTATCCTATCCTCTATCCTATCCCATCCTCTATCCTATCCTATCATCTATCGTCTCCTGTCCTCTGTCCTATCCAATCACCTATCCTATCCTGTCCTCTATCCCATCCTATCCTCTATCCTATCCTATCCTCTATCCTATAATATCATCTATCCTATCCTCTTCTCTATCCTATCCTATCCTCTATCCTATCCTATCCTCTATCCTATCCTATCCTCTATCCTATCTTATCCTCTATCCTATCCTATCCTCTATCCTATCCTATCCTCTATCCTATCCTATCCTCTATCCTATCCTATCCTCTATCCTATCCTATCCTCTATCCTATCCTATCCTCTATCCTATCCTATCCTCTATCCTATCCTATCCTCTATCCTATCCTATCCTCTATCCTATAATATCATCTATCCGATCCTATCCTCTATCCGTTCCTATCCTCTATCCTATCCTATCCTCTATCCTATAATATCATCTATTCTACCCTATTCTCTATCCTATCTTATCCTCTATCGTATAATATCATCTATCCTACACTATTCTCTATCCTATCCTATCCTCTATCCTATCCTATCCTCTATCCTATCCTATCCTCTATCCTATCCTATCCTCTATCCTATCCTATCCTCTATCCTATCCTATCCTCTATCCTATCCTATCCTCTATCCTATCCTATCCTCTATCCTATCCTATCCTCTATCGTCTCCTATCCTCTATCCTATCCAATCACCTATCCTAACCTCTAACGTCTCCTATCCTCTATCCTATCCATTCCCCTGTCCTATCCTCTATCCGATCCTATCCTCTATCCTATCCTATCCTCTATCCTATCCTATCCTCTATCCTATCCTATCCTCTATCCTATAATATCATCTATCCTATCCTATTCTCTATCCTATCCTATCCTCTATCATATCATAGTCTCTATCGTCTCCTATCCTCTATCCTATCCTATCCCCTATCCTATCCTCGATCCGATCCTATCCTCTATCCTATCTTATCCTCTATCCTATAATATCATCAATCCCACACTATTCTCTATCCTATCCTATCCTCTATCCTAACCTATCCTCTATCCTATCCTATCCTCTATACTATCCTATCCTCTATCCTATCCTATCCTCTATCCTATCCTATCCTCTATCCTATCCTATCCTCTATCCTATCCTATCCTCTATCGTCTCCTGTCCTCTATCCTATCCAATCACCTATCCTACCCTCTATCGTCTCCAGTCCTCTATCCTATCCAATCACCTATCCTATCCTCTATCCTATAAAATCCCCTATCCATTCCCCTATCCTATCCTCTATCCTATCCTATCCTATCCTCTATCCTATCCTATCCAATCCCCTATCCTATCCTCTATCCGATCCTATCCTCTATCTTATAATATCATCTATCCTATCCTATCCTCTATCCTATCCTATCCTCTATCCTATCCTATCCTCTATACTATCCTATCCACTATCCTATCCTATCCTCTATCCTATCCTATCCTCTATCGTCTCCTGTTCTCTGTCCTATCCAATCCCGTATCATATCCTCTATCCGATCCTATCCTCTATCCTATCCTATCCTCTATCCGATCCTATCCTCTATCCTATCCTATCCTCTATCCTATAATATCATCTATCCTATCCTATTCTCTATCCTATCCTATCCTATCCTCTATCCTATCCTATCCTCTATCCTATCCTATCCTGTATCCTATAATATCATCTATCCTATACTATTCTCTATCCTATCCTATCCTCTATCATATCATATTCTCTATGGTCTCCTATCCTCTATCCTCTCGTATCCCCTATCCTATCCTCGATCCGATCCTATCCTCTATCCTATCTTATCCTCTATCCTACACTATTCTCTATCCTATTCTATCCTCTATCCTATCCTATCCTCTATCCTATCCTATCCTCTATCCTATCATATCCTCTATCGTCTCCTGTCCTCTATCCTATCCAATCACCTATCCTTCCCTCTATCGTCTCCAGTCCTCTATCCTATCCAATCACCTATCCTATCCTCTATCGTCTCCTATCCTCTATCCTATAAAATCCCCTATCCATTCCCCTATCCTATCCTCTACCCTATCCTATCCTCTATCCTATCCTATCCTCTATCCTATCCTATCCTATCCTCTATCCTATCCTATCCAATCCCCTATCCTATCCTCTATCCGATCCTATCCTCTATCCTATCCTATCCTCTATCCTATAATATCATCTATCCTATCCTATCCTCTATCCTATCCTATCCTCTATCCTATCCTATCCCCTATCCTATCCTATCCTCTATACTATCCTATCCTCTATCCTATAATATCATCTATCCTATACTATTCTCTATCCTATCCTATCCTCTATCATATCATATTCTCTATGGTCTCCTATCCTCTATCCTCTCCTATCCCCTATCCTATCCTCGATCCGATCCTATCCTCTATCCTATCTTATCCTCTATCCTATAATATCATCTATCCTACACTAGTCTCTATCCTATCCTATCCTCTATCCTATCCTATCCTCTATCCTATCATATCCTCTATCGTCTCCTATTCTCTATCCTATCCTATCCTCTATCCTATCCTATCCTCTATCCTATAATATCATCTATCCTATCCTATCCTCTATCCTATCCCATCCTCTATCCTATCATATCCTCTATCATCTCCTATCCTCTATCCTATCCAATCCCGTATCATAACCTCTATTAGATCCTATCGTCTATCCTATCCTATTCTCTATCCTATAATATCATCTATCCTATCCTATTCTCTATCCTATAATATCATCTATCCTATCCTATTCTCTATCCTATCCTATCCTCTATCCTATCCTAAACTCTATCCTATCCTATCCTCTATCCTATCCTATCCTCTATCCTCTATCCTATCCTATCCTCTATCCTATCCTATCCTCTATCCTATCCTATCCTCTATCCTATCCTACCCTCTATCGTCTCCAGTCCTCTATCCTATCCAATCACCTATCCTATACTCTATCCTATAAAATCCCCTATCCATTCCCCTATCCTATCCTCTATCCTATCCTATCCTCTATCCTATCCTATCCTCTATCCTATCCTATCCTATCCTCTATCCTATCCTATCCAATCCCCTATCCTATCCTCTATCCTCTCCTATCCTCTATACTATCCTATCCTCTATCCTATCCTATCCTCTATATTATCCTATCCTCTATAATATCCTATCCTCTATCCTGTCCTATCCTCTATCCTATCCTATCCTCTATCCTATAATATCATCTATCCTATCCTATCCTCTATCCTATCCTATCCGCTATCGTCTCCTGTCCTCTATCCTATCCAATCACCTATCCTATCCCCTATTGTCTCCTATCGTCTATCCTATCCATTCCCCTATCCTATCCTCTATCCTATCCTATCCTCTATCCTATAATATCATCTATCCTATCCTATTCTCTATCCTATAATATCATCTATCCTACCCTATTCTCTATCCTATCCTATCCTCTATACTATCCTATCCTCTATCCTATCCAATCCTCTATCCTATCCTATCCTCTATCCTATTCTATCCTCTATATTATCCTATCCTTTATCGTCTCCTATCCTCTATCCTATCCTATCATCTATCCCATCCTATCCTCTATCCTCTCCTATCCTCTATCCTATCCTCTATCATATCCTATCCTCTATCCTATCCTATCCTCTATCCTCTATCCTATCCTATCCTCTATCCTATCCTATGCTCTATCCTATCCTATCCTCTATCCTATCCTCTATCCTATCCTATCCTCTATATTATCCTATCCTCTATAATATCCTATCCTCTATCCTATAATATCATCTATTCTACCCTATTCTCTATCCTATCTTATCCTCTATCGTATAATATCATCTATCCTACACTATTCTCTATCCTATCCTATCCTCTATCCTATCCTATCCTCTATCCTATCCTATCCTCTATTCTATCCTATCCTCTATCCTATCCTATCCTCTATCCTATCCTATCCTCTATCCTATCCTATCCTCTATCGTCTCCTGTCCTCTATCCTATCCAATCACCTATCCTAACCTCTATCGTCTCCTATCCTCTATCCTATCCTATCCTCTATCCTATCCTATCCTCTATCCCATCCTATCCTCTATCCTATCCTATCCTCTATCCTATCCTATCCTCTATCCTATCCTATCCTCTATACTATCCTATCCTCTATCCTATCCTATCCTCTATCCTATCCTATCCTCTATCCTATCCTATCCCCTATCGTCTCCTGTCCTCTATCCTATCCAATCACCTATCCTACCCTCTATCGTCTCCAGTCCTCTATCCTATCCAATCACCTATCCTATACTCTATCCTATAAAATCCCCTATCCATTCCCCTATCCTATCCTCTATCCTATCCTATCCTCTATCCTATCCTATCCTCTATCCTATCCTATCCTATCCTCTATCCTATCCTATCCAATCCCCTATCCTATCCTCTATCCTCTCCTATCCTCTATACTATCCTATCCTCTATCCTATCCTATCCTCTATATTATCCTATCCTCTATAATATCCTATCCTCTATCCTGTCCTATCCTCTATCCTATCCTATCCTCTATCCTATAATATCATCTATCCTATCCTATCCTCTATCCTATCCTATCCGCTATCGTCTCCTGTCCTCTATCCTATCCAATCACCTATCCTATCCCCTATTGTCTCCTATCGTCTATCCTATCCATTCCCCTATCCTATCCTCTATCCTATCCTATCCTCTATCCTATAATATCATCTATCCTATCCTATTCTCTATCCTATAATATCATCTATCCTACCCTATTCTCTATCCTATCCTATCCTCTATACTATCCTATCCTCTATCCTATCCAATCCTCTATCCTATCCTATCCTCTATCCTATTCTATCCTCTATATTATCCTATCCTTTATCGTCTCCTATCCTCTATCCTATCCTATCATCTATCCCATCCTATCCTCTATCCTCTCCTATCCTCTATCCTATCCTCTATCATATCCTATCCTCTATCCTATCCTATCCTCTATCCTCTATCCTATCCTATCCTCTATCCTATCCTATGCTCTATCCTATCCTATCCTCTATCCTATCCTCTATCCTATCCTATCCTCTATACTATCCTATCCTCTATCCTATCCAATCCCCTATCCTATCCTCTATCCGATCCTATCCTCTACCCTATCCTATCCTCCATCCTATCATATCCTCTATCGTCTCCTGTCCTCTATCCTATCCAATCCCGTATCATATCCTCTATCCGATCCTATCCTCTATCCTATCCTATCCTCTATCCTATCCTATCCTATCCTCTATCCTATCCTATCCAATCCCCTATCCTATCCTCTATCCTATCCTATCATCTATCGTCTCCTGTCCTCTGTCCTATCCAATCACCTATCCTATCCTGTCCTCTATCCCATCCTATCCTCTATCCTATCCTATCCTCTATCCTATAATATCATCTATCCTATCCTCTTCTCTATCCTATCCTATCCTCTATCCTATCCTATCCTCTATCCTATCCTATCCTCTATCCTATCCTATCCTCTATCCTATAATATCATCTATCCGATCCTATCCTCTATCCGTTCCTATCCTCTATCCTATCCTATCCTCTATCCTATAATATCATCTATTCTACCCTATTATCTATCCTATCTTATCCTCTATCGTATAATATCATCTATCCTACACTATTCTCTATCCTATCCTATCCTCTATCCTATCCTATCCTCTATCCTATCCTATCCTCTATCCTATCCTATCCTCTATCCTATCCTATCCTCTATCGTCTCCTATCCTCTATCCTATCCAATCACCTATCCTAACCTCTAACGTCTCCTATCCTCTATCCTATCCATTCCCCTGTCCTATCCTCTATCCGATCCTATCCTCTATCCTATCCTATCCTCTATCCTATCCTATCCTCTATCCTATAATATCATCTATCCTATCCTATTCTCTATCCTATCCTATCCTCTATCATATCATATTCTCTATCGTCTCCTATCCTCTATCCTATCCTATCCCCTATCCTATCCTCTATCCGATCCTATCCTCTATCCTATCCTATCCTCCATCCTATCATATCCTCTATCGTCTCCTGTCCTCTATCCTATCCAATCCCGTATCATATCCTCTATCCGATCCTATCCTCTATCCTATCCTATCCTCTATCCTATCCTATCCTATCCTCTATCCTATCCTATCCAATCCCCTATCCTATCCCCTATCCGATCCTATCCTCTATCCTATCCTATCCTCTATCCTATAATATCATCTATCTTATCCTATCCTCTATCCTATCCTATCCTCTATCCTATCCTATCCTCTATCCTATCCTATCCTCTATACTATCCTATCCACTATCCTATCCTATCCTCTATCCTATCCTATCCTCTATCGTCTCCTGTCCTCTGTCCTATCCAATCACCTATCCTATCCTATCCTCTATCCTATCATATCCTCTATCGTCTCCTATCCTCTATCCTATCCAATCCCCTATCCTATCCTCTATCCGATCCTATCCTCTATCCTATCCTATCCTCCATCCTATCATATCCTCTATCGTCTCCTGTCCTCTATCCTATCCAATCCCGTATCATATCCTCTATCCGATCCTATCCTCTATCCTATCCTATCCTCTATCCTATAATATCATCTATCCTATCCTATTCTCTATCCTATCCTATCCTATCCTCTATCCTATCCTATCCTGTATCCTATAATATCATCTATCCTATACTATTCTCTATCCTATCCTATCCTCTATCATATCATATTCTCTATGGTCTCCTATCCTCTATCCTCTATCCTATCCTATCCTCTATCGCCTCCTGTCCTCTGTCCTATCCAATCACCTATCCTATCCTATCCTCTATCCCATCCTATCCTCTATCCTATCCTATCCTCTATCCTATAATATCATCTATCCTATCCTCTTCTCTATCCTATCCTATCCTCTATCCTATCCTATCCTCTATCCTATCCTATCCTCTATCCTATCGTATCCTCTATCCTATCCTATCCTCTATCCTATCCTATCCTCTATCCTATCCTATCCTCTATCCTCTCCTATCCTCTATCCTATAATATCATCTATCCGATCCTATCCTCTATCCGTTCCTATCCTCTATCCTATCCTATCCTCTATCCTATAATATCATCTATTCTACCCTATTCTCTATCCTATCTTATCCTCTATCGTATAATATCATCTATCCTACACTATTCTCTATCCTATCCTATCCTCTATCCTATCCTATCCTCTATCCTATCCTATCCTCTATCCTATCCTATCCTCTATCCTATAATATCATCTATCCTATCCTCTTCTCTATCCTATCCTATCCTCTATCCTATCCTATCCTCTATCCTATCCTATCCTCTATCCTATCGTATCCTCTATCCTATCCTATCCTCTATCCTATCCTATCCTCTATCCTATCCTATCCTCTATCCTCTCCTATCCTCTATCCTATAATATCATCTATCCGATCCTATCCTCTATCCGTTCCTATCCTCTATCCTATCCTATCCTCTATCCTATAATATCATCTATTCTACCCTATTCTCTATCCTATCTTATCCTCTATCGTATAATATCATCTATCCTACACTATTCTCTATCCTATCCTATCCTCTATCCTATCCTATCCTCTATCCTATCCTATCCTCTATCCTATCCTATCCTCTATCCTATCCTATCCTCTGTCGTCTCCTGTCCTCTATCCTATCCAATCACCTATCCTAACCTCTATCGTCTCCTATCGTCTATCCTATCCATTCCCCTGTCCTATCCTCTATCCGATCCTATCCTCTATCCTATCCTATCCTCTATCCTATCCTATCCTCTATCCTATAATATCATCTATCCTATCCTATTCTCTATCCTATCCTATCCTCTATCCTAACCTATCCTCTATCCTATCCTATCCTCTATACTATCCTATCCTCTATCCTATCCTATCCTCTATCCTATCCTATCCTCTATCCTATCCTATCCTCTATACTATCCTATCCTCTATACCATCCTATCCTCTATCCTATCCTATCCTCTATCCTATCCTATCCTCTATCCTATCCTATCCTCTATCCTATCCTATCCTCTATACTATCCTATCCTCTATCCTATCCTATCCTCTATCCTATCCTATCCTCTATCGTCTCCTGTCCTCTATCCTATCCAATCACCTATCCTACCCTCTATCGTCTCCAGTCCTCTATCCTATCCAATCACCTATCCTATCCTCTATCCTATAAAATCCCCTATCCATTCCCCTATCCTATCCTCTATCCTATCCTATCCTCTATCCTATCCTATCCTATCCTCTATCCTATCCTATCCAATCCCCTATCCTATCCTCTATCCGATCCTATCCTCTATCCTATCCTATCCTCTATCCTATAATATCATCTATCCTATCCTATCCTCTATCCTATCCTATCCTCTATCCTATCCTATCCTCTATCCTATCCTATCCTCTATCCTATCCTATCCTCTATACTATCCTATCCACTATCCTATCCTATCCTCTATCCTATCCTATCCTCTATCGTCTCCTGTCCTCTGTCCTATCCAATCACCTATCCTATCCTATCCTCTATCCTATCATATCCTCTATCGTCTCCTATCCTCTATCCTATCCAATCCCCTATCCTATCCTCTATCCGATCCTATCCTCTACCCTATCCTATCCTCCATCCTATCATATCCTCTATCGTCTCCTGTCCTCTATCCTATCCAATCCCGTATCATATCCTCTATCCGATCCTATCCTCTATCCTATCCTATCCTCTATCCTATCCTATCCTATCCTCTATCCTATCCTATCCAATCCCCTATCCTATCCTCTATCCTATCCTATCCTCTATCCTATCCTATCATCTATCGTCTCCTGTCTTCTGTCCTATCCAATCACCTATCCTATCCTGTCCTCTATCCCATCCTATCCTCTATCCTATCCTATCCTCTATCCTATAATATCATCTATCCTATCCTCTTCTCTATCCTATCCTATCCTCTATCCTATCCTATCCTCTATCCTATCCTATCCTCTATCCTATCCTATCCTCTATCCTATCCTATCCTCTATCCTATCCTATCCTCTATCCTATCCTATCCTCTATCCTATCCTATCCTCTATCCTATCCTATCCTCTATCCTATAATATCATCTATCCGATCCTATCCTCTATCCGTTCCTATCCTCTATCCTATCCTATCCTCTATCCTATAATATCATTTATTCTACCCTATTCTCTATCCTATCTTATCCTCTATCGTATAATATCATCTATCCTACACTATTCTCTATCCTATCCTATCCTCTATCCTATCCTATCCTCTATCCTATCCTATCCTCTATCCTATCCTATCCTCTATCCTATCCTATCCTCTATCCTATCCTATCCTCTATCCTATCCTATCCTCTATCCTATCCTATCCTCTATCCTATCCTATCCTCTATCCTATCCTATCCTCTATCGTCTCCTATCCTCTATCCTATCCAATCACCTATCCTAACCTCTAACGTCTCCTATCCTCTATCCTATCCATTCCCCTGTCCTATCCTCTATCCGATCCTATCCTCTATCCTATCCTATCCTCTATCCTATCCTATCCTCTATCCTATCCTATCCTCTATCCTATAATATCATCTATCCTATCCTATTCTCTATCCTATCCTATCCTCTATCATATCATATTCTCTATCGTCTCCTATCCTCTATCCTATCCTATCCCCTATCCTATCCTCGATCCGATCCTATCCTCTATCCTATCTTATCCTCTATCCTATAATATCATCAATCCCACACTATTCTCTATCCTATCCTATCCTCTATCCTAACCTATCCTCTATCCTATCCTATCCTCTATACTATCCTATCCTCTATCCTATCCTATCCTCTATCCTATCCTATCCTCTATCCTATCCTATCCTCTATCCTATCCTATCCTCTATCGTCTCCTGTCCTCTATCGTATCCAATCACCTATCCTACCCTCTATCGTCTCCAGTCCTCTATCCTATCAAATCACCTATCCTATCCTCTATCCTATAAAATCCCCTATCCATTCCCCTATCCTATCCTCTATCCTATCCTATCCTATCCTCTATCCTATCCTATCCAATCCCCTATCCTATCCTCTATCCGATCCTATCCTCTATCTTATAATATCATCTATCCTGTCCTATCCTCTATCCGATCCTATCCTCTGTCCTATCCTATCCTCTATCCTATCCTATCCTCTATCCTATAATATCATCTATCCTATCCTATTCTCTATCCTATCCTATCCTCTATCATATCATATTCTCTATCGTCTCCTATCCTCTATCCTATCCTATCCCCTATCCTATCCTCGATCCGATCCTATCCTCTATCCTATCTTATCCTCTATCCTATAATATCATCAATCCTACACTATTCTCTATCCTATCCTATCCTCTATCCTAACCTATCCTCTATCCTATCCTATCCTCTATACTATCCTATCCTCTATCCTATCCTATCCTCTATCCTATCCTATCCTCTATCCTATCCTATCCTCTATCCTATCCTATCCTCTATACAATCCTATCCTCTATCCTATCCTATCCTCTATCCTATCCTATCCTCTATCCTATCCTATCCTCTATCGTCTCCTGTCCTCTATCCTATCCAATCACCTATCCTACCCTCTATCGTCTCCAGTCCTCTATCCTATCCAATCACCTATCCTATCCTCTATCCTATAAAATCCCCTATCCATTCCCCTATCCTATCCTCTATCCTATCCTATCCTATCCTCTATCCTATCCTATCCAATCCCCTATCCTATCCTCTATCCGATCCTATCCTCTATCTTATAATATCATCTATCCTATCCTATCCTCTATCCTATCCTATCCTCTATCCTATCCTATCCTCTATACTATCCTATCCACTATCCTATCCTATCCTCTATCCTATCCTATCCTCTATCGTCTCCTGTTCTCTGTCCTATCCAATCCCGTATCATATCCTCTATCCGATCCTATCCTCTATCCTATCCTATCCTCTATCCGATCCTATCCTCTATCCTATCCTATCCTCTATCCTATAATATCATCTATCCTATCCTATTCTCTATCCTATCCTATCCTATCCTCTATCCTATCCTATCCTCTATCCTATCCTATCCTGTATCCTATAATATCATCTATCCTATACTATTCTCTATCCTATCCTATCCTCTATCATATCATATTCTCTATGGTCTCCTATCCTCTATCCTCTCCTATCCCCTATCCTATCCTCGATCCGATCCTATCCTCTATCCTATCTTATCCTCTATCCTACACTATTCTCTATCCTATTCTATCCTCTATCCTATCCTATCCTCTATCCTATCCTATCCTCTATCCTATCATATCCTCTATCGTCTCCTGTCCTCTATCCTATCCAATCACCTATCCTTCCCTCTATCGTCTCCAGTCCTCTATCCTATCCAATCACCTATCCTATCCTCTATCGTCTCCTATCCTCTATCCTATAAAATCCCCTATCCATTCCCCTATCCTATCCTCTACCCTATCCTATCCTCTATCCTATCCTATCCTCTATCCTATCCTATCCTATCCTCTATCCTATCCTATCCAATCCCCTATCCTATCCTCTATCCGATCCTATCCTCTATCCTATCCTATCCTCTATCCTATAATATCATCTATCCTATCCTATCCTCTATCCTATCCTATCCTCTATCCTATCCTATCCCCTATCCTATCCTATCCTCTATACTATCCTATCCTCTATCCTATAATATCATCTATCCTATACTATTCTCTATCCTATCCTATCCTCTATCATATCATATTCTCTATGGTCTCCTATCCTCTATCCTCTCCTATCCCCTATCCTATCCTCGATCCGATCCTATCCTCTATCCTATCTTATCCTCTATCCTATAATATCATCTATCCTACACTAGTCTCTATCCTATCCTATCCTCTATCCTATCCTATCCTCTATCCTATCATATCCTCTATCGTCTCCTATTCTCTATCCTATCCTATCCTCTATCCTATCCTATCCTCTATCCTATAATATCATCTATCCTATCCTATCCTCTATCCTATCCCATCCTCTATCCTATCATATCCTCTATCATCTCCTATCCTCTATCCTATCCAATCCCGTATCATAACCTCTATTAGATCCTATCGTCTATCCTATCCTATTCTCTATCCTATAATATCATCTATCCTATCCTATTCTCTATCCTATAATATCATCTATCCTATCCTATTCTCTATCCTATCCTATCCTCTATCCTATCCTAAACTCTATCCTATCCTATCCTCTATCATATCCTATCCTCTATCCTATCCTATCCTCTATCCTCTATCCTATCCTATCCTCTATCCTATCCTATCCTCTATCCTATCCTACCCTCTATCGTCTCCAGTCCTCTATCCTATCCAATCACCTATCCTATACTCTATCCTATAAAATCCCCTATCCATTCCCCTATCCTATCCTCTATCCTATCCTATCCTCTATCCTATCCTATCCTCTATCCTATCCTATCCTATCCTCTATCCTATCCTATCCAATCCCCTATCCTATCCTCTATCCTCTCCTATCCTCTATACTATCCTATCCTCTATCCTATCCTATCCTCTATATTATCCTATCCTCTATAATATCCTATCCTCTATCCTGTCCTATCCTCTATCCTATCCTATCCTCTATCCTATAATATCATCTATCCTATCCTATCCTCTATCCTATCCTATCCGCTATCGTCTCCTGTCCTCTATCCTATCCAATCACCTATCCTATCCCCTATTGTCTCCTATCGTCTATCCTATCCATTCCCCTATCCTATCCTCTATCCTATCCTATCCTCTATCCTATAATATCATCTATCCTATCCTATTCTCTATCCTATAATATCATCTATCCTACCCTATTCTCTATCCTATCCTATCCTCTATACTATCCTATCCTCTATCCTATCCAATCCTCTATCCTATCCTATCCTCTATCCTATTCTATCCTCTATATTATCCTATCCTTTATCGTCTCCTATCCTCTATCCTATCCTATCATCTATCCCATCCTATCCTCTATCCTCTCCTATCCTCTATCCTATCCTCTATCATATCCTATCCTCTATCCTATCCTATCCTCTATCCTCTATCCTATCCTATCCTCTATCCTATCCTATGCTCTATCCTATCCTATGCTCTATCCTATCCTCTATCCTATCCTATCCTCTATATTATCCTATCCTCTATAATATCCTATCCTCTATCCTATCCTATCCTCTATCCTATAATATCATCTATTCTACCCTATTCTCTATCCTATCTTATCCTCTATCGTATAATATCATCTATCCTACACTATTCTCTATCCTATCCTATCCTCTATCCTATCCTATCCTCTATCCTATCCTATCCTCTATTCTATCCTATCCTCTATCCTATCCTATCCTCTATCCTATCCTATCCTCTATCCTATCCTATCCTCTATCGTCTCCTGTCCTCTATCCTATCCAATCACCTATCCTAACCTCTATCGTCTCCTATCCTCTATCCTATCCTATCCTCTATCCTATCCTATCCTCTATCCCATCCTATCCTCTATCCTATCCTATCCTCTATCCTATCCTATCCTCTATCCTATCCTATCCTCTATACTATCCTATCCTCTATCCTATCCTATCCTCTATCCTATCCTATCCTCTATCCTATCCTATCCCCTATCGTCTCCTGTCCTCTATCCTATCCAATCACCTATCCTACCCTCTATCGTCTCCAGTCCTCTATCCTATCCAATCACCTATCCTATACTCTATCCTATAAAATCCCCTATCCATTCCCCTATCCTATCCTCTATCCTATCCTATCCTCTATCCTATCCTATCCTCTATCCTATCCTATCCTATCCTCTATCCTATCCTATCCAATCCCCTATCCTATCCTCTATCCTCTCCTATCCTCTATACTATCCTATCCTCTATCCTATCCTATCCTCTATATTATCCTATCCTCTATAATATCCTATCCTCTATCCTGTCCTATCCTCTATCCTATCCTATCCTCTATCCTATAATATCATCTATCCTATCCTATCCTCTATCCTATCCTATCCGCTATCGTCTCCTGTCCTCTATCCTATCCAATCACCTATCCTAAACCCTATTGTCTCCTATCGTCTATCCTATCCATTCCCCTATCCTATCCTCTATCCTATCCTATCCTCTATCCTATAATATCATCTATCCTATCCTATTCTCTATCCTATAATATCATCTATCCTACCCTATTCTCTATCCTATCCTATCCTCTATACTATCCTATCCTCTATCCTATCCAATCCTCTATCCTATCCTATCCTCTATCCTATTCTATCCTCTATATTATCCTATCCTTTATCGTCTCCTATCCTCTATCCTATCCTATCATCTATCCCATCCTATCCTCTATCCTCTCCTATCCTCTATCCTATCCTCTATCATATCCTATCCTCTATCCTATCCTATCCTCTATCCTCTATCCTATCCTATCCTCTATCCTATCCTATGCTCTATCCTATCCTATCCTCTATCCTATCCTCTATCCTATCCTATCCTCTATATTATCCTATCCTCTATAATATCCTATCCTCTATCCTATCCTATCCTCTATCCTATAATATCATCTATTCTACCCTATTCTCTATCCTATCTTATCCTCTATCGTATAATATCATCTATCCTACACTATTCTCTATCCTATCCTATCCTCTATCCTATCCTATCCTCTATCCTATCCTATCCTCTATTCTATCCTATCCTCTATCCTATCCTATCCTCTATCCTATCCTATCCTCTATCCTATCCTATCCTCTATCGTCTCCTGTCCTCTATCCTATCCAATCACCTATCCTAACCTCTATCGTCTCCTATCCTCTATCCTATCCTATCCTCTATCCTATCCTATCCTCTATCCCATCCTATCCTCTATCCTATCCTATCCTCTATCCTATCCTATCCTCTATCCTATCCTATCCTCTATACTATCCTATCCTCTATCCTATCCTATCCTCTATCCTATCCTATCCTCTATCCTATCCTATCCCCTATCGTCTCCTGTCCTCTATCCTATCCAATCACCTATCCTACCCTCTATCGTCTCCAGTCCTCTATCCTATCCAATCACCTATCCTATACTCTATCCTATAAAATCCCCTATCCATTCCCCTATCCTATCCTCTATCCTATCCTATCCTCTATCCTATCCTATCCTATCCTCTATCCTATCCTATCCAATCCCCTATCCTATCCTCTATCCTATCCTATCCTCTATCCTATCCTATCCTCTATCGTCTCCTGTCCTCTATCCTATCCAATCACCTATCCTAACCTCTATCGTCTCCTATCCTCTATCCTATCCTATCCTCTATCCTATCCTATCCTCTATCCCATCCTATCCTCTATCCTATCCTATCCTCTATCCTATCCTATCCTCTATCCTATCCTATCCTCTATACTATCCTATCCTCTATCCTATCCTATCCTCTATCCTATCCTATCCTCTATCGTATCCTATCCCCTATCGTCTCCTGTCCTCTATCCTATCCAATCACCTATCCTACCCTCTATCGTCTCCAGTCCTCTATCCTATCCAATCACCTATCCTATACTCTATCCTATAAAATCCCCTATCCATTCCCCTATCCTATCCTCTATCCTATCCTATCCTCTATCCTATCCTATCCTATCCTCTATCCTATCCTATCCTATCCTCTATCCTATCCTATCCAATCCCCTATCCTATCCTCTATCCGATCCTATCCTCTATCCTATCCTATCCTCTATCCTATAATATCCTCTATCCTATCCTATCCTCTATCCTATAATATCATCTATCCTATCCTATCCTCTATCCTATCCTATCCTCTATCCTATAATATCATCTATCCTATCCTATCCTCTATCCTATCCTATCCTCTATCCTATCCTATCCTCTATCCTATCCTATCCTCTATACTATCCTATCCACTATCCTATCCTATCCTCTATCCTATCCTATCCTCTATCGTCTCCTGTCCTCTGTCCTATTCAATCACCTATCCTATCCTATCCTCTATCCTATCATATCCTCTATCGTCTCCTATCCTCTATCCTATCCAATCCCCTATCCTATCCTCTATCCGATCCTATCCTCTATCCGATCCGATCCTCTATCCTATCCTATCCTCCATCCTATCATATCCTCTATCGTCTCCTGTCCTCTATCCTATCCAATCCCGTATCATATCCTCTATCCGATCCTATCCTCTATCCTATCCTATCCTCTATCCTATCCTATCCTATCCTCTATCCTATCCTATCCAATCCCCTATCCTATCCTCTATCCGATCCTATCCTCTATCCTATCCTATCCTCTATCCTATAATATCATCTATCCTATCCTATCCTCTATCCTATCCTCTATCCGATCCTATCCTCTATCCTATCCTATCCTCCATCCTATCATATCCTCTATCGTCTCCTGTCCTCTATCCTATCCAATCCCGTATCATATCCTCGATCCGATCCTATCCTCTATCCTATCTTATCCTCTATCCTATAATATCATCTATCCTACACTATTCTCTATCCTATCCTATCCTCTATCCTATCCTATCCTCTATCCTATCATATCCTCTATCGTCTCCTATTCTCTATCCTATCCTATCGTCTACCCTATCCTATCCTCTATCCTATAATATCATCTATCCTATCCTATCCTCTATCCTATCCTATCCTCTATCCTATCATATCCTCTATCGTCTCCTATCCTCTATCCTATCCAATCCCGTATCATAACCTCTATCCGATCCTATCGTCTATCCTATCCTATTCTCTCTCCTATAATATCATCTATCCTATCCTATTCTCTATCCTATCCTATCCTCTATCCTATCCTAAACTCTATCCTATCCTATCCTCTATCCTATCCTATCCTCTATCCTATCCTATCCTCTATCCTATCCTATCCTCTATACTATCCTATCCACTATCCTATCCTATCCTCTATCCTATCCTATCCTCTATCGTCTCCTGTCCTCTATCCTATCCAATCCCGTATCATAACCTCTATCCGATCCTATCGTCTATCCTATCCTATTCTCTCTCCTATAATATCATCTATCCTATCCTATTCTCTATCCTATCCTATCCTCTATCCTATCCTAAACTCTATCCTATCCTATCCTCTATCATATCCTATCCTCTATCCTATCATATCCTCTATCCTCTATCCTCTATCCTATCCTATCCTCTATCCTATCCTATCCTCTATCCTATCCTATCCTCTATCCTATCCTATCCTCTATCCTATCCTATCCTCTATCCTATTCTATCCTCTATATTATCCTATCCTCTATCGTCTCCTATCCTCTATCCTATCCTATCATCTATCCCATCCTATCCTCTATCCTCTCCTATCCTCTATACTATCCTATCTTCTATCCTATCCTCTATCATATCCTATCCTCTATCCTATCCTATCCTCTATCCTCTATCCTATCCTATCCTCTATCCTCTATCCCATCCTATCCTCTATCCTATCCTATGCTCTATCCTATCCTATCCTCTATCCTATCCTATCCTCTATATTATCCTATCCTCTATAATATCCTATCCTCTATCCTATCCTATCCTCTATCCTATAATATCATCTATATCTATCCTATTCTCTATCCTATCCTATCCTCTATCCTATCCTATTCTCTATCCTATCCTCTATCCTACCCTATCCTCTATCCTATAATATCATCTATCCTATCCTATTCTCTATCCTATCCTATCCTCTATCCTATCCTAAACTCTATCCTCTATCCTATCCTCTATCCTATCCTATCCCCTATCTTATCCTCGATCCGATACTATCCTCTATCCTATCTTATCCTATATCCTATAATATCATCTATCCTACACTATTCTCTATCCTATCCTATCCTCTATCCTATCCTATCCTCTATCCTATCCTATCCTCTATACTATCCTATCCTCTATCCTATCCTATCCTCTATCCGATCCTATCCCCTATCCCATCCTATCCTCTATCCTATAATATCATCTATCCTATCCTCTTCTCTATCCTATCCTATCCTCTATCCTATCCTATCCTCTATCCTATCCTATCCTCTATCCTATCCTATCCTCTATCGTATCCTATCCTCTATCCTATCCTATCCTCTATCCTATCCTATCCTCTATCCTATCCTATCCTCTGTCCTATCCTATCCTCTATCCTATCCTATCCTCTATCGTCTCCTGAACTCTATCCTATCCAATCACCTATCCTAACCTCTATCGTCTCCTATCCTCTATCCTATCCATTCCCCTGTCCTATCCTCTATCCGATCCTATCCTCTATCCTATCCTATCCTCTATCCTATCCTATCCTCTATCCTATAATATCATCTATCCTATCCTATTCTCTATCCTATCCTATCCTCTTTCCTATCATATCCTCTATCGTCTCCTATCCTCTATCCTATACAATCCCGTATCATATGCTCTAACCGATCCTATCCTCTATCCTATCCTATCCTCTATCCTATAATATCATCTATCCTATCCTATTCTCTATCCTATCCTATCCTCTATCCTATCCCATCCTCTATCCTATCCTATCCTGTATCCTATCCTATCCTCTATCCGATCCTATCCTCTATCCTATCCTATCCTCTATCCTATAATATCCTCTATCCTATCCTATCCTCTATCCTATAATATCATCTATCCTATCCTATCCTCTATCCTATCCTATCCTCTATCCTATAATATCATCTATCCTATCCTATCCTCTATCCTATCCTATCCTCTATCCTATCCTATCCTCTATCCTATCCTATCCTCTATACTATCCTATCCACTATCCTATCCTATCCTCTATCCTATCCTATCCTCTATCGTCTCCTGTCCTCTGTCCTATTCAATCACCTATCCTATCCTATCCTCTATCCTATCATATCCTCTATCGTCTCCTATCCTCTATCCTATCCAATCCCCTATCCTATCCTCTATCCGATCCTATCCTCTATCCGATCCGATCCTCTATCCTATCCTATCCTCCATCCTATCATATCCTCTATCGTCTCCTGTCCTCTATCCTATCCAATCCCGTATCATATCCTCTATCCGATCCTATCCTCTATCCTATCCTATCCTCTATCCTATCCTATCCTATCCTCTATCCTATCCTATCCAATCCCCTATCCTATCCTCTATCCGATCCTATCCTCTATCCTATCCTATCCTCTATCCTATAATATCATCTATCCTATCCTATCCTCTATCCTATCCTCTATCCGATCCTATCCTCTATCCTATCCTATCCTCCATCCTATCATATCCTCTATCGTCTCCTGTCCTCTATCCTATCCAATCCCGTATCATATCCTCGATCCGATCCTATCCTCTATCCTATCTTATCCTCTATCCTATAATATCATCTATCCTACACTATTCTCTATCCTATCCTATCCTCTATCCTATCCTATCCTCTATCCTATCATATCCTCTATCGTCTCCTATTCTCTATCCTATCCTATCCTCTATCCTATCCTATCCTCTATCCTATAATATCATCTATCCTATCCTATCCTCTATCCTATCCTATCCTCTATCCTATCATATCCTCTATCGTCTCCTATCCTCTATCCTATCCAATCCCGTATCATAACCTCTATCCGATCCTATCGTCTATCCTATCCTATTCTCTCTCCTATAATATCATCTATCCTATCCTATTCTCTATCCTATCCTATCCTCTATCCTATCCTAAACTCTATCCTATCCTATCCTCTATCCTATCCTATCCTCTATCCTATCCTATCCTCTATCCTATCCTATCCTCTATACTATCCTATCCACTATCCTATCCTATCCTCTATCCTATCCTATCCTCTATCGTCTCCTGTCCTCTATCCTATCCAATCCCGTATCATAACCTCTATCCGATCCTATCGTCTATCCTATCCTATTCTCTCTCCTATAATATCATCTATCCTATCCTATTCTCTATCCTATCCTATCCTCTATCCTATCCTAAACTCTATCCTATCCTATCCTCTATCATATCCTATCCTCTATCCTATCATATCCTCTATCCTCTATCCTCTATCCTATCCTATCCTCTATCCTATCCTATCCTCTATCCTATCCTATCCTCTATCCTATCCTATCCTCTATCCTATCCTATCCTCTATCCTATTCTATCCTCTATATTATCCTATCCTCTATCGTCTCCTATCCTCTATCCTATCCTATCATCTATCCCATCCTATCCTCTATCCTCTCCTATCCTCTATACTATCCTATCTTCTATCCTATCCTCTATCATATCCTATCCTCTATCCTATCCTATCCTCTATCCTCTATCCTATCCTATCCTCTATCCTCTATCCTATCCTATCCTCTATCCTATCCTATGCTCTATCCTATCCTATCCTCTATCCTATCCTCTATCCTATCCTATCCTCTATATTATCCTATCCTCTATAATATCCTATCCTCTATCCTATCCTATCCTCTATCCTATAATATCATCTATATCTATCCTATTCTCTATCCTATCCTATCCTCTATCCTATCCTATTCTCTATCCTATCCTCTATCCTACCCTATCCTCTATCCTATAATATCATCTATCCTATCCTATTCTCTATCCTATCCTATCCTCTATCCTATCCTAAACTCTATCCTCTATCCTATCCTCTATCCTATCCTATCCCCTATCTTATCCTCGATCCGATACTATCCTCTATCCTATCTTATCCTATATCCTATAATATCATCTATCCTACACTATTCTCTATCCTATCCTATCCTCTATCCTATCCTATCCTCTATCCTATCCTATCCTCTATACTATCCTATCCTCTATCCTATCCTATCCTCTATCCGATCCTATCCCCTATCCCATCCTATCCTCTATCCTATAATATCATCTATCCTATCCTCTTCTCTATCCTATCCTATCCTCTATCCTATCCTATCCTCTATCCTATCCTATCCTCTATCCTATCCTATCCTCTATCGTATCCTATCCTCTATCCTATCCTATCCTCTATCCTATCCTATCCTCTATCCTATCCTATCCTCTGTCCTATCCTATCCTCTATCCTATCCTATCCTCTATCGTCTCCTGAACTCTATCCTATCCAATCACCTATCCTAACCTCTATCGTCTCCTATCCTCTATCCTATCCATTCCCCTGTCCTATCCTCTATCCGATCCTATCCTCTATCCTATCCTATCCTCTATCCTATCCTATCCTCTATCCTATAATATCATCTATCCTATCCTATTCTCTATCCTATCCTATCCTCTTTCCTATCATATCCTCTATCGTCTCCTATCCTCTATCCTATACAATCCCGTATCATATGCTCTAACCGATCCTATCCTCTATCCTATCCTATCCTCTATCCTATAATATCATCTATCCTATCCTATTCTCTATCCTATCCTATCCTCTATCCTATCCCATCCTCTATCCTATCCTATCCTGTATCCTATCCTATCCTCTATCCTATAATATCATCTATCCTATCCTATTCTCTATCCTATCCTATCCTCTATCATATCATATTCTCTATCGTCTCCTATCCTCTATCCTATAATATCATCTATCCTATCCTATCCTCTATCCTATCCTATCCGCTATCGTCTCCTGTAGTCTATCCTATCCAATCACCTATCCTATCCCCTATTGTCTCCTATCGTCTATCCTATCCATTCCCCTATCCTATCCTCTATCCTATCCTATCCTCTATCCTATAATATCATCTATCCTATCCTATTCTCTATCCTATAATATCATCTATCCTACCCTATTCTCTATCCTATCCTATCCTCTATACTATCCTATCCTCTATCCTATCCAATCCTCTATCCTATCCTATCCTCTATCCTATTCTATCCTCTATATTATCCTATCCTTTATCGTCTCCTATCCTCTATCCTATCCTATCATCTATC
Organism: Halictus rubicundus; assembly: GCF_050948215.1. Taxonomy (NCBI): domain Eukaryota; kingdom Metazoa; phylum Arthropoda; class Insecta; order Hymenoptera; family Halictidae; genus Halictus; species Halictus rubicundus. Next base: position 147,341 of record NW_027488893.1, read on the forward strand.
CCATCCTATCCTCTATCCTCTCCTATCCTCTATCCTATCCTCTATCATATCCTATCCTCTATCCTATCCTATCCTCTATCCTCTATCCTATCCTATCCTCTATCCTATCCTATGCTCTATCCTATCCTATCCTCTATCCTATCCTCTATCCTATCCTATCCTCTATATTATCCTATCCTCTATAATATCCTATCCTCTATCCTATCCTATCCTCTATCCTATAATATCATCTATTCTACCCTATTCTCTATCCTATCTTATCCTCTATCGTATAATATCATCTATCCTACACTATTCTCTATCCTATCCTATCCTCTATCCTATCCTATCCTCTATCCTATCCTATCCTCTATTCTATCCTATCCTCTATCCTATCCTATCCTCTATCCTATCCTATCCTCTATCCTATCCTATCCTCTATCGTCTCCTGTCCTCTATCCTATCCAATCACCTATCCTAACCTCTATCGTCTCCTATCCTCTATCCTATCCTATCCTCTATCCTATCCTATCCTCTATCCCATCCTATCCTCTATCCTATCCTATCCTCTATCCTATCCTATCCTCTATCCTATCCTATCCTCTATACTATCCTATCCTCTATCCTATCCTATCCTCTATCCTATCCTATCCTCTATCCTATCCTATCCCCTATCGTCTCCTGTCCTCTATCCTATCCAATCACCTATCCTACCCTCTATCGTCTCCAGTCCTCTATCCTATCCAATCACCTATCCTATACTCTATCCTATAAAATCCCCTATCCATTCCCCTATCCTATCCTCTATCCTATCCTATCCTCTATCCTATCCTATGCTATCCAATCCCCTATCCTATCCTCTATCCGATCCTATCCTCTATCCTATCCTATCCTCTATCCTATAATATCCTCTATCCTATCCTATCCTCTATCCTATAATATCATCTATCCTATCCTATCCTCTATCCTATCCTATCCTCTATCCTATAATATCATCTATCCTATCCTATCCTCTATCCTATCCTATCCTCTATCCTATCCTATCCTCTATCCTATCCTATCCTCTATACTATCCTATCCACTATCCTATCCTATCCTCTATCCTATCCTATCCTCTATCGTCTCCTGTCCTCTGTCCTATCCCATCACCTATCCTATCCTATCCTCTATCCTATCATATCCTCTATCGTCTCCTATCCTCTATCCTATCCAATCCCCTATCCTATCCTCTATCCGATCCTATCCTCTATCCGATCCTATCCTCTATCCGATCCTATCCTCTATCCTATCCTATCCTCCATCCTATCATATCCTCTATCGTCTCCTGTCCTCTATCCTATCCAATCCCGTATCATATCCTCTATCCGATCCTATCCTCTATCCTATCCTATCCTCTATCCTATCCTATCCTATCCTCTATCCTATCCTATCCAATCCCCTATCCTATCCTCTATCCGATCCTATCCTCTATCCTATCCTATCCTCTATCCTATAATATCATCTATCCTATCCTATCCTCTATCCTATCCTCTATCCGATCCTATCCTCTATCCTATCCTATCCTTCATCCTATCATATCCTCTATCGTCTCCTGTCCTCTATCCTATCCAATCCCGTATCATATCCTCGATCCGATCCTATCCTCTATCCTATCTTATCCTCTATCCTATAATATCATCTATCCTACACTATTCTCTATCCTATCCTATCCTCTATCCTATCCTATCCTCTATCCTATCATATCCTATCCTCTATCCTATCCTATCCAATCCCCTATCCTATCCTCTATCCGATCCTATCCTCTATCCTATCCTATCCTCTATCCTATAATATCATCTATCCTATCCTATCCTCTATCCTATCCTCTATCCGATCCTATCCTCTATCCTATCCAATCCTCCATCCTATCATATCCTCTATCGTCTCCTGTCCTCTATCCTATCCAATCCCGTATCATATCCTCGATCCGATCCTATCCTCTATCCTATCTTATCCTCTATCCTATAATATCATCTATCCTACACTATTCTCTATCCTATCCTATCCTCTATCCTATCCTATCCTCTATCCTATCATATCCTCTATCGTCTCCTATTCTCTATCCTATCCTATTCTCTATCCTATCCTATCCTCTATCCTATAATATCATCTATCCTATCCTATCCTCTATCCTATCCTATCCTCTATCCTATCATATCCTCTATCGTCTCCTATCCTCTATCCTATCCAATCCCGTATCATAACCTCTATCCGATCCTATCGTCTATCCTATCCTATTCTCTCTCCTATAATATCATCTATCCTATCCTATTCTCTATCCTATCCTATCCTCTATCCTATCCTAAACTCTATCCTATCCTATCCTCTATCATATCCTATCCTCTATCCTATCATATCCTCTATAATATCCTATCCTCTATCCTATCCTATCCTCTATCCTGTCCTATCCTCTATCGTCTCCTGTCCTCTACCCTATCCAATCACCTATCCTACCCTCTATCGTCTCCAGTCCTCTATCCTATCCAATCACCTATCCTATCCTCTATCGTCTCCTATCCTCTATCCTATAAAATCCCCTATCCATTCCCCTATCCTATCCTCTATCCTATCCTATCCTCTATCCTATCCTATCCTATCCTCTATCCTATCCTATCCAATCCCCTATCCTATCCTCTATCCGATCCTATCCTCTATCCTATCCTATCCTCTATCCTATAATATCCTCTTTCCTATCCTATCCTCTATCCTATAATATCATCTATCCTATCCTATCCTCTATCCTATCCTATCCTCTATCCTATCCTATCCTCTATCCTATCCTATCCTCTATCCTATCCTATCCTCTATACTATCCTATCCTCTATCCTATCCTATCCTCTATCCTATCCTATCCTCTATCGTCTCCTGTCCTCTATCCTATCCAATCACCTATCCTACCCTCTATCGTCTCCAGTCCTCTATCCTATCCAATCACCTATCCTATCATCTATCGTCTCCTATCCTCTATCCTATAAAATCGCCTATCCATTCCACTATCCTATCCTCTATCCTATCCTATCCTCTATCCTATCCTATCCTCTATCCTATCCTATCCTCTATCCTATCCTATCCTATCCTCTATCCTATCCTATCCAATCCCCTATCCTATCCTCTATCCGATCCTATCCTCTATCCTATCCTATCCTGTCCTCTATCCTATCCTATCCAATCCCCTATCCTATCCTCTATCCGATCCTATCCTCTATCCTATCCTATCCTCTATCCTATAATATCATCTATCCTATCCTATCCTCTATCCTATCCTATCCTCTATCCTATCCTATCCTCTATCCTATCCTATCCTCTATACTATCCTATCCTCTATCCTATCCTATCCTCTATCGTCTCCTGTCCTCTGTCCTATCCAATCACCTATCCTATCCTATCCTCTATCCTATCATATCCTCTATCGTCTCCTATAACTCTATCCTATCCAATCCCCTATCCTATCCTCTATCCGATCCTATCCTGTATCCTATCATATCCTCTATCCTATAATATCATCTATTCTACCCTATTCTCTATCCTATCCTATCCTCTAACGTATAATATCATCTATCCTACACTATTCTCTATCCTATCCTATCCTCTATCCTATCCTATCCTCTATCCTATCCTATCCTCTATCCTATCCTAAACTCTATCCTCTATCCTATCCTCCATCCTATCTTATCCCCTATCTTATCCTCGATCCGATTCTATCCTCTATCCTATCTTATCCTCTATCCTATGATATCATCTATCCTACACTATTCTCTATCCTATCCTATCCTCTATCCTATCCTATCCTCTACCCTATCCTATCCTCTATACTATCCTATCCTCTATCCTATCCTATCCTCTATCCGATCCTATCCTCTATCCCATCCTATCCTCTATCCTATAATATCATCTATCCTATCCTCTTCTCTATCCTATCCTATCCTCTATCCTATCCTATCCTCTATCCTCTCCTATCCTCTATACTATCCTATCTTCTATCCTATCCTCTATCATATCCTATCCTCTATCCTATCCTATCCTCTATCATATCCTATCCTCTATCCTATCCTAAACTCTATCCTATCCTATCCTATCCTCTATCCTATCCTATCCTCTACCCTATCCTATCCTCTATCCTATAATATCATCTATCCTATCCTATTCTCTATCCTATCCTATCCTCTATCGTCTCCTATTCTCTATCCTATCCTATCCTCTATCCTATCCTATCCTCTATCCTATCCTATCCTCTATCCTATCCTATCCTCTATCCTATCCTATCCTCTATCCTATCCTATCCTCTATCCTATCCTATCCTCTATCCTATAATATCATCTATCCTATCCTAATCTCTATCCTATCCTATCCTCTATCCTATCCTATCCTCTATCCTATCCTATCCTCTATCCTATAATATCATCTATCCTATACTATTCTCTATCCTATCCTATCCTCTATCATATCATATTCTCTATGGTCTCCTATCCTCTATCCTCTCCTATCCCCTATCCTATCCTCGATCCGATCCTATCCTCCATCCTATCCTATCCTCTATCCTATCATATCCTCTATCGTCTCCTATTCTCTATCCTATCCTATCCTCTATCCTATCCTATCCTCTATCCTATCCTATCCTCTATCCTATCCTATCCTCTATCCTATCCTATCCTCTATCCTATAATATCATCTATCCTATCCTATTCTCTATCCTATCCTATCCTCTATCCTATCCTAAACTCTATCCTATCCTATCCTCTATCCTATCCTATCCTCTATCCTATCCTATCCTCTATCCTATAATATCATCTATCCTATCCTATCCTCTATCCTATCCTATCCTCTATCCTATCATATCCTCTATCCTATCCAATCCCGTATCATAACCTCTATCCGATCCTATCGTCTATCCTATCCTATTCTCTATCCTATAATATCATCTATCCTATCCTGTTCTCTATCCTATCCTATCCTCTATCCTATCCTAAACTCTATCCTATCCTATCCTCTATCATATCCTATCCTCTATCCTATCCTATCCTCTATCCTCTATCCTATCCTATCCTCTATCCTATCCTATCCTCTATCCTATTCTATCCTCTATATTATCCTATCCTCTATAATATCCTATCCTCTATCCTATCCTATCATCTATCCCAGCCTATCCTCTATCCTCTCCTATCCTCTATACTATCCTATCTTCTATCGTATAATCTATCATATCCTATCCTCTATCCTATCCTATCCTCTATCCTCTATCCTATCCTATCCTCTATCCTATCCTATCCTATCCTCTATCCTATAATATCATCTATCCTATCCTATTCTCTATCCTATCCTATCCTCTATCCTATCCTAAACTCTATCCTATCCTATCCTCTATCCTATCCTATCCTCTATCCTATCCTATCCTCTATCCTATCCTATCCTCTATCCTATAATATCATCTATCCTATACTATTCTCTATCCTATCCTAAACTCTATCCTATCCTATCCTCTATCATATCCTATCCTCTATCCTATCCTATCCTATCCTCTATCCTATCATATCCTCTATCGTCTCCTATTCTCTATCCTATCCTATCCTCTATCCTATCCTATCCTCTATCCTATTGTATCCTCTATCCTATCCTATCCTCTATCCTATAATATCATCTATCCTATCCTATCCTCTATCCTATCCTATCCTCTATCCTATCATATCCTCTATCCTATCCAATCCCGTATCATAACCTCTATCCGATCCTATCGTCTATCCTATCCTATTCTCTATCCTATAATATCATCTATCCTATCCTGTTCTCTATCCTATCCTATCCTCTATCCTATCCTAAACTCTATCCTATCCTATCCTCTATCATATCCTATCCTCTATCCTATCCTAAACTCTATCCTATCCTATCCTATCCTCTATCCTATCCTATCCTCTATCCTATTCTATCCTCTATACTATCCTATCCTCTATAATATCCTATCCTCTATCCTATCCTATCCTCTATCCTCTATCCTATCCTATCCTCTATCCTATCCTATCCTCTATCCTATTCTATCCTCTATATTATCCTATCCTCTATAATATCCTATCCTCTATCCTATCCTATCATCTATCCCATCCTATCCTCTATCCTCTCCTATCCTCTATACTATCCTATCTTCTATCCTATCCTCTATCATATCCTATCCTCTATCCTATCCTATCCTCTATCCTCTATCCTATCCTATCCTCTATCCTATCCTATCCTCTATCCTATCCTCTATCCTATCCTCTATCCTATCCTATCCTCTATATTATCCTATCCTCTATAATATCCTATCCTCTATCCTATCCTATCCTCTATCCTATCCTATCCTCTATCCTATCCTATCCTCTATCCTATCCTATCCTCTATCCTATAATATCATCTATCCTATCCTATTCTCTATCCTATCCTATCCTCTATCGTCTCCTATCCTCTATCCTATCCAATCCCCTATCCTATCCTCTATCCGATCCTATCCTCTATCCTATCCTATCCTCTATCCTATAATATCATCTATCCTATCCTATCCTCTATCCTATCCTATCCTCTATCCTATCCTATCCTCTTTCCTATCCTATCCTCTATACTATCCTATCCACTATAATATCCTATCCTCTATCCTATCCTATCCTCTATCGTCTCCTGTCCTCTGTCCTATCCAATCACCTATCCTATCCAATCCCCTCTGCTATCCTCTATCCGATCCTATCCTCTATCCTATCCTATCCTCCATCCTATCATATCCTCTATCGTCTCCTGTCCTCTATCCTATCCAATCCCGTATCATATCCTCTATCCGATCCTATCCTCTATCCTATCCTATCCTCTATCCTATAATATCATCTATCCTATCCTATTCTCTATCCTATCCCATCCTCTATCCTATCCTATCCTCCATCCTATCCTATCCTCTATCCTATCCTATCCTCTATCCTATAATATCGTTCTATCCTATACTATTCTCTATCCTATCCTATCCTCTATCATATCATATTCTCTATGGTCTCCTATCCTCTATCCTCTCCTATCCCCTATCCTATCCTCGATCCGATCCTATCCTCTATCCTATCTTATCCTCTATCCTATAATATCATCTATCCTACACTATTCTCTATCCTATCCTATCCTCTATCGTATGCTATCCTCTATCCTATCATATCCTCTATCGTCTCCTATACTCTATCCTATCCTATCCTCTATCCTATCCTATCCTCTATCCTATCCTATCCTCTATCCTATCCTATCCTCTATCATCTCCTGTCCTCTATCCTATCCAATCACCTATCCTACCCTCTATCGTCTCCAGTCCTCTATCCTATCCAATCACCTATCCTATCCTCTATCGTCTCCTATCCTCTATCCTATAAAATCCCCTATCCATTCCCCTATCTATCCTATCCTACCCTCTATCGTCTCCAGTCCTCTATCCTATCCAATCACCTATCCTATCCTCTATCGTCTCCTATCCTCTATCCTATAAAATCCCCTATCCATTCCCCTATCTTATCCTCTATCCTATCCTATCCTCTATCCTATCCTATCCAATCCCCTATCCTATCCTCTATCCGATCCTATCCTCTATCCTATCCTATCCTCTATCCTATAATATCATCTATCCTATCCTATCCTCTATCCTATCCTATCCTGTCCTCTATCCTATCCTATCCTCTATACTATCCTATCCTCTATCGTCTCCTATCCTCTATCCTATCCAATCATCTATCGTCTCCTGTCCTCTGTCCTATCCAATCACCTATCCTATCCTATCCTCTATCCTATCATATCCTCTATCGTCTCCTATCCTCTATCCTATCCAATCCCCTATCCTATCCTCAATCCGATCCTATCCTCTATCCTATCCTATCCTCCATCCTATCATATCCTCTATCGTCTCATGTCCTCTATCCTATCCAATCCCGTATCATATCCTCTATCCGATCCTATCCTCTATCGTATCCTATCCTCTATCCTATAATATCATCTATCCTATCCTATTCTCTATCCTATCCTATCATCTATCCTATCCTATCCTCTATCCTATCCTATCCTCTATCCTATACTATTCTCTATCCTATCCTATCCTCTATCATATCATATTCTCTATGGTCTCCTATCTTCTATCCTCTCCTATCCCCTATCCTATCCTCGATCCGATCCTATCCTCTATCCTATCTTATCCTCTATCCTATAATATCATCTATCCTACACTATTCTCTATCCTATCCTATCCTCTATCCTATCCTATCCTCTATCCTATCATATCCTCTATCGTCCCCTATTCTCTATCCTATCCTATCCTCTATCCTATCCTATCCTCTATCCTATAATATCATCTATCCTATCCTATCCTCTATCCTATTCTATCCTCTATCCTATCATATCCTCTATCGTCTCCTATCCTCTATCCTATCCAATCCCGTATCATAACCTCTATCCGATCCTATCGTCTATCCTATCCTATTCTCTATCCTATAATATCATCTATCCTATCCTATTCTCTATCCTATCCTATCCTCTATCCTATCCTAAACTCTATCCTATCCTATCCTCTATCATATCCTATCCTCTATCCTATCCTATCCTCTATCCTCTATCCTATCCTATCCTCTATCCTATCCTATCCTCTACCCTATTATATCCTCTATATTATCCTATCCTCTATCGTCTCCTATCCTCTATCCTATCCTATCATCTATCCCTTCCTATCCTCTATCCTCTCCTATCCTCTATACTATCCTATCTTCTATCCTATCCTCTATCATATCCTATCCTCTATCCTATCCTATCCTCTATCCTCTATCCTATCCTATCCTCTATCCTATCCTATGCTCTATCCTATCCTATCCTCTATCCTATCCTCTATCCTATCCTCTATCCTATCCTCTATCCTATCCTATCCTCTATATTATCCTATCCTCTATAATATCCTATCCTCTATCCTATCCTATCCTCTATCCTATAATATCATCTATCCTATCCTATCCTCTATCCTATCCTATCCTCTATCGTCTCCTGTCCTCTATCCTATCCAATCACCTATCCTATCCCCTATTGTCTCCTATCGTCTATCCTATCCATTCCCCTATCCTATCCTCTATCCTATCCTATCCTCTATCCTATAATATCATCTATCCTATCCTATTCTCTATCCTATAATATCATCTATCCTACCCTATTCTCTATCCTATCCTATCCTCTGTCCTATCCTATCCTCTATACTATCCTATCCTCTATCCTATCCTATCCTCTATCCTATCCTATCCTCTATCATCTCCTGTCCTCTATCCTATGCAATCACCTATCCTACCCTCTATCGTCTCCAGTCCTCTATCCTATCCAATCACCTATCCTATCCTCTATCGTCTCCTATCCTCTATCCTATCCTATCCTCTATCCTATCCTATCCTCTATCCTATAATATCATCTATCCTATCCTATCCTCTATCCTATCCTATCCTCCATCCTATCATATCCTCTATCGTCTCCTGTCCTCTATCCTATCCAATCCCGTATCATATCCTCTATCCGATCCTATCCTCTATCCTATCCTATCCTCTATCCTATAATATCATCTATCCTATCCTATTCTCTATCCTATCCTATCCTCTATCCTATCCTATCCTCTATCCTATCCTATCCTCTATCCTATCCTATCCTCTATCCTATCCTATCCTCTATCCTATAATATCATCTATCCTATACTATTCTCTATCCTATCCTATCCACTATCCTATCCTATCCTCTATCTTATCCTATCCTCTATCGTCTCCTGTCCTCTGTCCTATCCAATCACCTATCCTATCCTATCCTCTATCCTATCATATCCTCTATCGTCTCCTATCCTCTATCCTATCCAATCCCCTATCCTATCCTCTATCCGATCCTATCCTCTATCCTATCCTATCCTCCATCCTATCATATCCTCTATCGTCTCCTGTCCTCTATCCTATCCAATCCCGTATCATATCTTCTATCCTATCCTATCCTCTATCCTATCCTATCCTCTATACTATCCTATCCACTATCCTATCCTATCCTCTATCTTATCCTATCCTCTATCGTCTCCTGTCCTCTGTCCTATCCAATCAGCTATCCTATCCCCTATTGTCTCCTATCGTCTATCCTATCCATTCCCCTATCCTATCCTCTATCCTATCCTATCCTCTATCCTATAATATCATCTATCCTATCCTATCCTCTATCCTATCCTATCCTCTATCATCTCCTGTCCTCTATCCTATCCAATCACCTATCCTACCCTCTATCGTCTCCAGTCCTCTATCCTATCCAATCACCTATCCTATCCTCTATCGTCTCCTATCCTCTATCCTATAAAATCCCCTATCCATTCCCCTATCTTATCCTCTATCCTATCCTATCCTGTATCCTATCCTATCCAATCCCCTATCCTATCCTCTATCCGATCCTATCCTCTATCCTATCCTATCCTCTATCCTATAATATCATCTATCCTATCCTATCCTCTATCCTATCCTATCCTGTCCTCTATCCTGTCCTATCCTCTATACTATCCTATCCTCTATCGTCTCCTATCCTCTATCCTATCCAATCATCTATCGTCTCCTGTCCTCTATCCTATCCAATCACCTATCCTATCCTATCCTCTATCCTATCATATCCTCTATCGTCTCCTATCCTCTATCCTATCCAATCCCCTATCCTATCCTCAATCCGATCCTATCCTCTATCCTATCCTATCCTCCATCCTATCATATCCTCTATCGTCTCATGTCCTCTATCCTATCCAATCCCGTATCATATCCTCTATCCGATCCTATCCTCTATCGCATCCTATCCTCTATCCTATAATATCATCTATCCTATCCTATTCTCTATCCTATCCTATCATCTATCCTATCCTATCCTCTATCCTATCCTATCCTCTATCCTATAATATCATCTATCCTATACTATTCTCTATCCTAGCCTATCCTCTATCATATCATATTCTCTATGGTCTCCTATCTTCTATCCTCTCCTATCCCCTATCCTATCCTCTATCCTATTCTATCCTCTATATTATCCTATCCTCTATCGTCTCCTATCCCCTATCCTATCCTCGATCCGATCCTATCCTCTATCCTATCTTATCCTCTATCCTATAATATCATCTATCCTACACTATTCTCTATCCTATCCTATCCTCTACCCTATCCTATCCTCTACCCTATCCTATCCTCTATCCTATCATATCCTCTATCGTCTCCTATACTCTATCCTATCCTATCCTCTATCCTATCCTATCCTCTATCCTATCCTATCCTCTATCCTATCCTATCCTCTATACTATCCTATCCACTATCCTATCCTATCCTCTATCTTATCCTATCCTCTATCGTCTCCTGTCCTCTGTCCTATCCAATCACCTATCCTATCCTATCCTCTATCCTATCATATCCTCTATCGTCTCCTATCCTCTATCCTATCCAATCCCCTATCCTATCCTCTATCCGATCCTATCCTCTATCCTATCCTATCCTCCATCCTATCATATCCTCTATCGTCTCCTGTCCTCTATCCTATCCAATCCCGTATCATATCTTCTATCCTATCCTATCCTCTATCCTATCCTATCCTCTATACTATCCTATCCACTATCCTATCCTATCCTCTATCTTATCCTATCCTCTATCGTCTCCTGTCCTCTGTCCTATCCAATCAGCTATCCTATCCCCTATTGTCTCCTATCGTCTATCCTATCCATTCCCCTATCCTATCCTCTATCCTATCCTATCCTCTATCCTATAATATCATCTATCCTATCCTATCCTCTATCCTATCCTATCCTCTATCATCTCCTGTCCTCTATCCTATCCAATCACCTATCCTACCCTCTATCGTCTCCAGTCCTCTATCCTATCCAATCACCTATCCTATCCTCTATCGTCTCCTATCCTCTATCCTATAAAATCCCCTATCCATTCCCCTATCTTATCCTCTATCCTATCCTATCCTGTATCCTATCCTATCCAATCCCCTATCCTATCCTCTATCCGATCCTATCCTCTATCCTATCCTATCCTCTATCCTATAATATCATCTATCCTATCCTATCCTCTATCCTATCCTATCCTGTCCTCTATCCTGTCCTATCCTCTATACTATCCTATCCTCTATCGTCTCCTATCCTCTATCCTATCCAATCATCTATCGTCTCCTGTCCTCTATCCTATCCAATCACCTATCCTATCCTATCCTCTATCCTATCATATCCTCTATCGTCTCCTATCCTCTATCCTATAATATCATCTATCCTATCCTATTCTCTATCCTATCCTATCATCTATCCTATCCTATCCTCTTTCCTATCCTATCCTCTATACTATCCTATCCACTATAATATCCTATCCTCTATCCTATCCTATCCTCTATCGTCTCCTGTCCTCTGTCCTATCCAATCACCTATCCTATCATATCCTCTATCGTCCCCTATTCTCTATCCTATCCTATCCTCTATCCTATCCTATCCTCTATCCTATCCTATCCTCTATCCTATCATATCCTCTATCGTCTCCTATCCTCTATCCTCTCCTATCCCGTATCATATCCTCTATCCGATCCTATCGTCTATCCTATCCTATTCTCTATCCTATAATATCATCTATCCTATCCTATTCTCTATCCTACCCTATCCTCTATCCTATCCTAAACTCTATCCTATCCTATCCTCTATCATATCCTATCCTCTATCCTATCCTATCCTCTATCCTCTATCCTATCCTATCCTCTATCCTATCCTATCCTCTATCCTATTCTATCCTCTATATTATCCTATCCTCTATCGTCTCCTATCCTCTATCCTATCCTATCATCTATCCCATCCTATCCTCTATCCTCTCCTATCCTCTATACTATCCTATCTTCTATCCTATCCTCTATCATATCCTATCCTCTATCCTATCCTATCCTCTATCCTCTATCCTCTATCCTATCCTATCCTCTATCCTATCCTATGCTCTATCCTATCCTATCCTCTATCCTATCCTCTATCCTATCCTCTATCCTATCCTCTATCCTATCCTCTATCCTATCCTATCCTCTATATTATCCTATCCTCTATAATATCCTATCCTCTATCCTATAATATCATCTATCCTATCCTATCCTCTATCCTATCCTATCCTCTATCGTCTCCTGTCCTCTATCCTATCCAATCACCTATCCTACCCCTATTGTCTCCTATCGTCTATCCTATCCATTCCCCTATCCTATCCTCTATCCTATCCTATCCTCTATCCTATAATATCATCTATCCTATCCTATTCTCTATCCTATAATATCATCTATCCTACCCTATTCTCTATCCTATCCTATCCTCTATACTATCCTATCCTCTATCCTATCCTATCCTCTATCCAATCCTATCCTCTATCCTATCCTATCCTCTATACTATCATATCCTCTATCCTATCATATCCTCTATCCTATCCTATCCTCTATCATCTCCTGTCCTCTATCCTATCCAATCACCTATCCTACCCTCTATCGTCTCCAGTCCTCTATCCTATCCAATCACCTATCCTATCCTCTATCGTCTCCTATGCTCTATCCTATAAAATCCCCTATCCATTCCCCTATCTTATCCTCCATCCTATCCTATCCTCTATCCTATCCTATCCTATCCTCTATCCTATCCTATCCAATCCCCTATCCTATCCTCTATCCGATCCTATCCTCTATCCTATCCTATCCTCTATCCTATAATATCATCTATCCTATCCTATCCTCTATCCTATCCTATCCTCTATCCTATCCTATCCTCTATCCTATCCTATCCTCTATACTATCCTATCCTCTATCCTATCCTATCCTCTATCCTATCCTATCCTCTATCGTCTCCTGTCCTCTGTCCTATCCAATCCCCTATCCTATCCTCAAGCCGATTCTATCCTCTATCCTATCCTATCCTCCATCCTATCATATCCTCTATCGTCTCCTGTCCTCTATCCTATCCAATCCCGTATCATATCCTCAATCCGATCCTATCCTCTATCCTATCCTATCCTCTATCCTACAATATCATCTATCCTATCCTATTCTCTATCCTATCCTATCCTCTATCCTATCCTATCCTCTATCCTATCCTATCCTCTATCCTATAATATCATCTATCCTATACTATTCTCTATCCTATCCTATCCTCTATCATATCATATTCTCTATGGTCTCCTATCCTCTATCCTCTCCTATCCCCTATCCTATCCTCGATCCGATCCTATCCTCTATCCTATATAATCCTCTATCGTCTCCTATTCTCTATCCTATCCAATCCCGTATCATAACCTCTATCCTATCCTATCCTCTATACTATCCTATCCTCTATCCTATCCTATCCTCTATCCTATCCTATCCTCTATCGTCTCCTGTCCTCTGTCCTATCCAATCACCTATCCTATCTTATCCTCTATCCTATCATATCCTCTATCGTCTCCTATCCTCTATCCTATCCAATCCCCTATCCTATCCTCAATCCGATTCTATCCTCTATCCTATCCTATCCTCCATCCTATCATATCCTCTATCGTCTCCTGTCCTCTATCCTATCCAATCCCGTATCATATCCTCTATCCGATCCTATCCTCTATCCTATCCTATCCTCTATCCTACAATATCATCTATCCTATCCTATTCTCTATCCTATCCTATCCTCTATCCTATCCTATCCTCTATCCTATCCTATCCTCTATCCTATAATATCATCTATCCTATACTATTCTCTATCCTATCCTATCCTCTATCATATCATATTCTCTATGGTCTCCTATCCTCTATCCTCTCCTATCCCCTATCCTATCCTCGATCCGATCCTATCCTCTATCCTATATAATCCTCTATCGTCTCCTATTCTCTATCCTATCCAATCCCGTATCATAACCTCTATCCGATCCTATCGTCTATCCTATCCTATCCTCTATCCTATCCTATCATCTATCCCATCCTATCCTCTATCCTCTCCTATCCTCTATACTATCCTATCTTCTATCCTATCCTCTATCATATCCTATCCTCTATCCTATCCTATCCTCTATCCTCTATCCTATCCTATCCTCTATCCTATCCTATGCTCTATCCTATCCTATCCTCTATCCTATCCTCTATCCTATCCTCTATCCTATCCTATCCTCTATACTATCCTATCCTCTATCCTATCCTATCCTCTATCCTACCCTATCCTCAATCCTTTCCTGTCATCTATCCTATCCTATCCTATTCTCTATCCTATCCTATACTCTATCCTATCCTATCCTCTATCCTATCCTATCCTCTATCCTATCCTATCCTCTATCCTATCCTATCCTCTATCCTATCCTATCCTCTATCCTATCCTATCCTCTATCCTATCCTATCCTCTATCCTATCCTATCCTCTATCCCATCCTATCCTCTATCCTATCCTATCCTCTATCCTATCCTATCCTCTATCCTATCCTATCCTCTATCCTATCCTATCCTCTATCCTATCCTATCCTCTATCCTATCCTATCCTCTATCCTATCCTATCCTCTATCCTACCCTATCCTCTATCCTATCCTATCCTCTATCCTATCCTATCCTCTATCCTATCCTATCCTCTATCCTATCCTATCCTCTATTCTATCCTATCCTCTATCCTATCCTATCCTCTATCCTATCCTATCCTCTATCCTATCCTATCCTCTATCCTATCCTATCCTCTATCCTATCCTATCCTCTATCCTATCCTATCCTCTATCCTATCCTATCCTCTATCCTATCCTATCCTCTATCCTATCCTATCCTCTATCCTATCCTATCCTCTATCCTATCCTATCCTCTATCCTATCCTATCCTCTATCCTATCCTATCCTCTATCCTATCCTATCCTCTATCCTATCCTATCCTCTATCCTATCCTATCCTCTATCCTATCCTATCCTCTATCCTATCCTATCCTCTATCCCGTCCTATCCTCAATCCTATCCTATACTGTATTATATCCTATCCTCAATCCTATCCTATACTGTATTATATCCTATACTCTATCCTATGCAGTCCTCTATCGTATACTCTATCCTATCCTATCCTCTATCTTATCCTATCCTCTGTCCTATCCTATCCTCTATCCTATCCTATCCTATTCTCTATCCTATACTATCCTCTAACCTATCCTATCCTGTATCCTATCCTATCCTCTATCCTATCCAATCCTCTATCCTATCCTCTATCCTATCCTATCCTGTATCCTATCCTATCCTCTATCCTATCCTATCCTATCCTCTATCCTATCCTATCCTCTATCCTATCCTATCCTCTATCCTATCCTATCCTCTATCCTATCCTATCCTCTATCCTATCCTATCCTCTATCCTATCCTATCCTCTATCCTATCCTATCCTCTATCCTATCCTATCATCTATCCTATCCTATCCTCTATCCTATCCTATCCTCTATCCTATCCTATCCTCTATCCTATCCTATCCTCTATCCTATCCTATCCTCTATCCTATCCTATCCTCTATCCTATCCTATCCTCTATCCTATCCTATCCTCTATCCTATCCTATCCTCTATCCTATCCTATCCTCTATCCTATCCTATCCTCTATCCTATCCTATCCTCTATCCTATCCTATCCTCTATCGTCTCCTGTCCTCCTTCCTATCCAATCCCCTATCCTATCCTCTATCCTATCCTATCCTCTATCCTATCCTATCCTCTATCCTATCCTATCCTCTATCCTATCCTATCCTCTATCCTATCCTATCCTCTATCGTCTCCTGTCCTCCTTCCTATCCAATCCCCTATCCTATCCTCTATCCTATCCTATCCTCTATCCCATCCTATCCTCTATCCTATCCTATCCTCTATCCTATCCTATCCTCTATCCTATCCTATCCTCAATCCTATTCTATCCTCTATCCTATCCTATCCTCTATCCTATCCTATCCTCTATCCTATCCTATTCTCTATCCTATGCTATCCTCCATCCTATCCTATCATCTATCCTATAATATCCTCTACCCTATGCAATCCCCTATCCTATACTATTCTCTATCCTAATCTCTATCCTATCCAATCCTCTATCCTATCCTATCCTCTATCCTATCCTATCCTCTATCCTATCCTATCCTCTATCCTATCCTATCCTCTATCCTATCGTATCCTCTGTCCTATCCTATCCTCTATCCTATCCTATCCTCTATCCTATCCTATCCTCTATCCTATCCTATCCTCTATCCTATCCTATCCTATCCTCTATCGTATCCTATCCTCTATCCTATCCTATCCTCTATCCTATCCTATCCTCTATCCTATCGTATCCTCTATCCTATCTTATCCTCTATCCTATCCTATCCTCTATCCTATCCTATCCTCTATCCTATCCTATCCTCTATCCTATCCTATCCTCTATCCTATCCTATCCTCTATCCTATCCTATCCTCTATCCTATCCTATCCTCTATCCTATCCTATCCTCTATCCTATCCTATCCTCTATCCTATCCTATCCTCTATCCTATCGTATCCTCTGTCCTATCCTATCCTCTATCCTATCCTATCCTCTATCCTATCCTATCCTATACTCTATCCTATCCTTTCCTCTATCCTATCCTATCCTCTATCCTATCCTATCCTCTATCCTATCCTATCCTCTATCCTATCGTATCCTCTATCCTATCCTATCCTCTATCCTATCCTATCCTCTATCCTATCCTATCCTCTATCCTATCCTATCCTCTATCCTATCCTATCCTCTATCCTATCCTATCCTCTATCCTATCCTATCCTCTATCCTATCCTATCCTCTATCCTATCCTATCCTCTATCCTATCCTATCCTCTATCCTATCCTATCCTCTATCCTATCCTATCCTCTATCGTCTTCTGTCCTCCTTCCTATCCAATCCCCTATCCTATCCTCTATCGTCTCCTATCCTCTATCCTATCCAATCCCCAATCCTATCCTCCATCCTATCCTATCCTCTATCCAATCCTATCCTCTATCCTATCCTATCCTCTATCCTATCCTATCCTCTATCCTATCCTATCCTCTATCCTATCCTATCCTCTATCCTATCCTATACTCTATTCTATCCTATCCTCTATCCTATCCTATCCTCTATCCTATCCTATCCTCTATCCTATCCTATCCTTTTATCCTATCCTATCCTCTATCCTATCATATCCTCTATCCTATCCTATCCTATCCACTATCCTATCCTATCCTCTATCCTATCCTATCCTCTATCCTATCCTATCCTCTATCCTATCCTATCCTCTATCCTATCCTATCCTCTATCCCATCCTATCCTCTATCCTATCCTATCCTCTATCCTATCCTATCGTATATCCTATCCAATCCCATATTCTATCCTCTATCCTATCCTATCCTCTTTCGTATCCTATCCTCTATAATATCGTATCATCTATCATATCGTATCGTGTTCTTATAATATCATTTATCGTATCCTATTCTCTATCCTATCCTATCCTCAATCCTATCCTTTCTTCTATCCTATCCTATCCCCTATCCTATCCTATTCTCTATCCTATCCTATCCTCCATCTTAACCTATCCTCTATCCTATCATCTATCCTATACTATCCTCAAATCTATCCTATCCTCTATTCTATCCTGTCCTCTATCCTATCCAATGCCCTATCGTATCCTCTATCCTATCCTATCTTGTATCCTATCCTATCCTCTATCCTATCCTATCCTGTATGCTATCCTATTCTCTATCCTATCCTATCCTCTATCCTATCCTATCCTCTATCCTATCCTATCCTCTATCCTATCCTATCCTCTATCCTATCCTATCCTCTACCCTATCCATTCCCATATTCTATCCTCTATCCTATCCTATCCTCTATCGTATCCTATCCTCTATAATATCGTGTCATCTACCATATCGTATCGTCATTCCTATAATATCATTTATCGTATCCTATTCTCTATCCTATCCTATCCTCCATCCTATCCTATCCTCTATCCTATAATATCCTCTATCCTATCCAATCCTCTATCCAATCCTATCCTAAATCCTATCCTATCCTATATCCTATCCTATCCTCTATCCTATCCTATCCTCTATCCTATCCTATCCTCTATCCTATCCTATTCTCTATCCGATCCTATCCTCTATCCGATCCTATCCTCTATCCTATCCTATCCTCTATCCTATCCTATCCTCTATCCTTTATTATCCTCAATCCTATCCTATCCTCAATCCTATCCAATCCTCTATCCTATCCTATCCTCTATCCTATCCTTTCCTCTATCCTATCCTATCCTCTATCCTATCCTATTCTCTATCCTATGCTATCCTCCATCCTATCCTATCATCTATCCTATAATATCCTCTATCCTATGCAATCCCCTATCCTATCCTCTATCCTATCCTATTCTCTATCCTAATCTCTATCCTATCCAATCCTCTATCCTATCCTATCCTCTATCCTATCCTATCCTCTATCCTATCCTATCCTCTATCCTATCCTATCCTTTATCCTATCCCATCCTCTATCCTATCCTATCCTCTATCCTATCCTATCCTCTATCCTATCCTATCCTCTATCCTATCCAACCCTCTATCCTACCCTATCCTCTATCCTATCCTATCCTCTATCCTATTCAATCCCCAATCCTATCCTCAGTTCTATCCTATCCTCTATCCTATAATATACTCTATCCTATCCAATCCTCTATCGTATCATCTATCCTATACTATGCTCAATCCTATCCTATCCTCAATCCTATCCTATCCTCTATCCTATCCTCTCCTCTATCCCATCCAATCCTCTATCCTATCATCTATCCTATACTATCCTCTATTCTATCCTATCCTCTATTCTATCCTATCCTCTATCCTATCCAATCCCCTATCCTATCCTCTATCCTATCCTATCCTCTATCCTATCCTATCCTCTGTCCTATCCTATCCTCTATCCTATCCTATCCTCTATACTATCCTATCCTCTATCCTATCCTATCCTCTATCCTATCCTATCCTCTATCGTCTCCTGTCCTCTGTCCTATCCAATCACCTATCCTATCGTATCCTCTATCCTATCATATCCTCTATCGTCTCCTATCCTCTATCCTATCCAATCCCCTATCCTATCCTCAATCCGATTCTATCCTCTATCCTATCCTATCCTCCATCCTATCATATCCTCTATCGTCTCCTGTCCTCTATCCTATCCAATCCCGTATCATATCCTCTATCCGATCCTATCCTCTATCCTATCCTATCCACTATCCTACAATATCATCTATCCTATCCTATTCTCTATCCTATCCTATCCTCTATCCTATCCTATCCTCTATCCTATCCTATCCTCTATCCTATCCTATCCTCTATCCTATAATATCATCTATCCTATACTATTCTCTATCCTATCCTATCCTCTATCATATCATATTCTCTATGGTCTCCTATCCTCTATCCTCTCCTATCCCCTATCCTATCCTCGATCCGATCCTATCCTCTATCCTATAATATCATCTATCCTATCCTATTCTCTATCCTATAATATCATCTATCCTACCCTATTCTCTATCCTATCCTATCCTCTATACTATCCTATCCTCTATCCTATCATATCCTCTATCCTATCCTATCCTCTATCCTATCCTATCCTCTATCCTATCCTATCCTCTATACTATCCTATCCTCTATCCTATCCTATCCTCTATCCTACCCTATCCTCAATCCTTTCCTGTCATCTATCCTATCCTATCCTATTCTCTATCCTATCCTATACTCTATCCTATCCTATCCTCTATCCTATCCTATCCTCTATCCTATCCTATCCTCTATCCTATCCTATCCTCTATCCTATCCTATCCTCTATCCTATATTATCCTCTCTCCTATCCTATCCTCTATCCTATCCTATCCTCTATCCTATCCTATCCTCTATCCTATCCTATCCTCTATCCTATCCTATCCTCTATCCTATCCTATCCTCTATCCTATCCTATCCTCTATCCTATCCTTTCCTCTATCCTATCCTATCCTCTATCCTATCCTATCCTCTATCCTATCCTATCCTCTATCCTATCGTATCCTCTATCCTATCCTATCCTCTATCCTATCCTATCCTCTATCCTATCCTATCCTCTATCCTATCCTATCCTCTATCCTATCCTATCCTCTATCGTCTTCTGTCCTCCTTCCTATCCAATCCCCTATCCTATCCTCTATCGTCTCCTATCCTCTATCCTATCCAATCCCCAATCCTATCCTCCATCCTATCCTATCCTCTATCCAATCCTATCCTCTATCCTATCCTATCCTCTATCCTATCCTATCCTCTATCCTATCCTATCCTCTATCCTATCCTATCCTCTATCCTATCCTATACTCTATTCTATCCTATCCTCTATCCTATCCTATCCTCTATCCTATCCTATCCTCTATCCTATCCTATCCTTTTATCCTATCCTATCCTCTATCCTATCCTATCCTCTATCCTATCCTATCCTCTATCCTATCCTATCCTCTATCCTATCCTATCCTTTATCCTATCCCATCCTCTATCCTATCCTATCCTCTATCCTATCCTATCCTCTATCCTATCCTATCCTCTATCCTATCCAACCCTCTATCCTACCCTATCCTCTATCCTATCCTATCCTCTATCCTATTCAATCCCCAATCCTATCCTCAGTCCTATCCTATCCTCTATCCTATAATATACTCTATCCTATCCAATCCTCTATCGTATCATCTATCCTATACTATGCTCAATCCTATCCTATCCTCAATCCTATCCTATCCTCTATCCTATCCTATCCTCTATCCCATCCAATCCTCTATCCTATCATCTATCCTATACTATCCTCTATTCTATCCTATCCTCTATTCTATCCTATCCTCTATCCTATCCAATCCCCTATCCTATCCTCTATCCTATCCTATCCTCTATCCTATCCTATCCTCTATCCTATCCTATCCTCTGTCCTATCCTATCCTCTATCCTATCCTTTCCTCAATCCTATCCTATCCTCTACCCTATCCTATCCTCTATCCTATCATACCCTCTATCCTATCCAATCCCCTATCCTACCCTCTATCGTCTCCAGTCCTCTATCCTATCCAATCACCTATCCTATCCTCTATCGTCTCCTATGCTCTATCCTATAAAATCCCCTATCCATCCCCCTATCTTATCCTCTATCCTATCCTATCCTCTATCCTATCGTATCCTATCCTCTATCCTATCCTATCCAATCCCCTATCCTATCCTCTATCCGATCCTATCCTCTATCCTATCCTATCCTCTATCCTATAATATCATCTATCCTATCCTATCCTCTATCCTATCCTATCCTCTATCCTATCCTATCCTCTATCCTATCCTATCCTCTATACTATCCTATCCTCTATCCTATCCTATCCTCTATCCTATCCTATCCTCTATCGTCTCCTGTCCTCTGTCCTATCCAATCACCTATCCTATCGTATCCTCTATCCTATCATATCCTCTATCGTCTCCTATCCTCTATCCTATCCAATCCCCTATCCTATCCTCAATCCGATTCTATCCTCTATCCTATCCTATCCTCCATCCTATCATATCCTCTATCGTCTCCTGTCCTCTATCCTATCCAATCCCGTATCATATCCTCTATCCGATCCTATCCTCTATCCTATCCTATCCTCTATCCTACAATATCATCTATCCTATCCTATTCTCTATCCTATCCTATCCTCTATCCTATCCTATCCTCTATCCTATAATATCATCTATCCTATACTATTCTCTATCCTATCCTATCCTCTATCATATCATATTCTCTATGGTCTCCTATCCTCTATCCTCTCCTATCCCCTATCCTATCCTCGATCCGATCCTATCCTCTATCCTATAATATCATCTATCCTATCCTATTCTCTATCCTATAATATCATCTATCCTACCCTATTCTCTATCCTATCCTATCCTCTATACTATCCTATCCTCTATCCTATCCTATCCTCTATCCTATCCTATCCTCTATCCTATCCTATCCTCTATCCTATCCTATCCTCTATCCTATCCTATCCTCTATACTATCCTATCCTCTATCCTATCCTATCCTCTATCCTACCCTATCCTCAATCCTTTCCTGTCATCTATCCTATCCTATCCTATTCTCTATCCTATCCTATACTCTATCCTATCCTATCCTCTATCCTATCCTATCCTCTATCCTATCCTATCCTCTATCCTATCCTATCCTCTATCCTATCCTATCCTCTATCCTATCCTATCCTCTATCCTATCCTATCCTCTATCCTATCCTATCCTCTATCCTATCCTATCCTCTATCCTATCCTTTCCTCTATCCTATCCTATCCTCTATCCTATCCTATCCTCTATCCTATCCTATCCTCTATCCTATCGTATCCTCTATCCTATCCTATCCTCTATCCTATCCTATCCTCTATCCTATCCTATCCTCTATCCTATCCTATCCTCTATCCTATCCTATCCTCTATCCTATCCTATCCTCTATCGTCTTCTGTCCTCCTTCCTATCCAATCCCCTATCCTATCCTCTATCGTCTCCTATCCTCTATCCTATCCAATCCCCAATCCTATCCTCCATCCTATCCTATCCTCTATCCAATCCTATCCTCTATCCTATCCTATCCTCTATCCTATCCTATCCTCTATCCTATCCTATCCTCTATCCTATCCTATACTCTATTCTATCCTATCCTCTATCCTATCCTATCCTCTATCCTATCCTATCCTTTTATCCTATCCTATCCTCTATCCTATCATATCCTCTATCCTATCCTATCCTATCCACTATCCTATCCTATCCTCTATCCTATCCTATCCTCTATCCTATCCTATCCTCTATCCTATCCTATCCTCTATCCTATCCTATCCTCTATCCCATCCTATCCTCTATCCTATCCTATCCTCTATCCTATCCTATCGTATATCCTATCCAATCCCATATTCTATCCTCTATCCTATCCTATCCTCTTTCGTATCCTATCCTCTATAATATCGTATCATCTATCATATCGTATCGTGTTCCTATAATATCATTTATCGTATCCTATTCTCTATCCTATCCTATCCTCAATCCTATCCTTTCTTCTATCCTATCCTATCCCCTATCCTATCCTATTCTCTATCCTATCCTATCCTCCATCTTAACCTATCCTCTATCCTATCATCTATCCTATACTATCCTCAATTCTATCCTATCCTCTATTCTATCCTGTCCTCTATCCTATCCAATGCCCTATCGTATCCTCTATCCTATCCTATCTTGTATCCTATCCTATCCTCTATCCTATCCTATCCTGTATGCTATCCTATTCTCTATCCTATCCTATCCTCTATCCTATCCATTCCCATATTCTATCCTCTTTCCTATCCTATCCTCTATCGTATCCTATCCTCTATAATATCGTGTCATCTACCATATCGTATCGTCATTCCTATAATATCATTTATCGTATCCTATTCTCTATCCTATCCTATCCTCCATCCTATCCTATCCTCTATCCTATAATATCCTCTATCCTATCCAATCCTCTATCCAATCCTATCCTAAATCCTATCCTATCCTATATCCTATCCTATCCTCTATCCTATCCTATCCTCTATCCTATCCTATCCGCTATCCTATCCTATTCTCTATCCGATCCTATCCTCTATCCGATCCCTTCCTCTATCCTATCCTATCCTCTATCCTATCCTATCCTCTATCCTTTATTATCCTCAATCCTATCCTATCCTCAATCCTATCCAATCCTCTATCCTATCCTATCCTCTATCCTATCCTTTCCTCTATCCTATCCTATCCTCTATCCTATCCTATTCTCTATCCTATGCTATCCTCCATCCTATCCTATCATCTATCCTATAATATCCTCTATCCTATGCAATCCCCTATCCTATCCTCTATCCTATCCTATTCTCTATCCTAATCTCTATCCTATCCAATCCTCTATCCTATCCTATCCTCTATCCTATCCTATCCTCTATCCTATCCTATCCTCTATCCTATCCTATCCTTTATCCTATCCCATCCTCTATCCTATCCTATCCTCTATCCTATCCTATCCTCTATCCTATCCTATCCTCTATCCTATCCAACCCTCTATCCTACCCTATCCTCTATCCTATCCTATCCTCTATCCTATTCAATCCCCAATCCTATCCTCAGTCCTATCCTATCCTCTATCCTATAATATACTCTATCCTATCCAATCCTCTATCGTATCATCTATCCTATACTATGCTCAATCCTATCCTATCCTCAATCCTATCCTATCCTCTATCCTATCCTATCCTCTATCCCATCCAATCCTCTATCCTATCATCTATCCTATACTATCCTCTATTCTATCCTATCCTCTATTCTATCCTATCCTCTATCCTATCCAATCCCCTATCCTATCCTCTATCCTATCCTATCCTCTATCCTATCCTATCCTCTGTCCTATCCTATCCTCTATCCTATCCTTTCCTCAATCCTATCCTATCCTCTACCCTATCCTATCCTCTATCCTATCATACCCTCTATCCTATCCAATCCCCTATCCTATCCTCTATCCTATCCTACCCTCTATCGTATCCTATCATCTATCCTACCCAATCCCCTATCCTATCCAAACCTCTAACCAATCCTATCCTAAATCCTATCCTATCCTATATCCTATCCTATCCTATATCCTATCCTATCCTCTACCCTATCCTATCCTCTATTCTATCCAATCCCCTATCCTATCCAATCCCCTCTCCTATCCTCAACCCTATCCTATCATCAATCCTATCCTATCCTCTATCCTATCATATCATATATCCTATCCTCTATCCAATCCTATCTTCAATCCTATCCTATCCTCTATCCTGTAATATCCTCTATCCCATCCTATCCTCTATCCTATACAATCCCCTATCCTATCCTCTATCCTATCCTATCCACAATCCTATCCTATCCTCAATCATATCCTATCCTCTATCCTGTTCTATCCTCTATCCTATCCTATCCTCTATCCTATCCTATCCTCTATCCTATCGTATCCTCTATCCTATCCTATCCTCTATCCTATCCTATCCTCTATCCTATCCTATCCTCTATCCTATCCTATCCTCTATCCTATCCTATCCTCTATCCTATCCTATCCTCTATCGTCTTCTGTCCTCCTTCCTATCCAATCCCCTATCCTATCCTCTATCGTCTCCTATCCTCTATCCTATCCAATCCCCAATCCTATCCTCCATCCTATCCTATCCTCTATCCAATCCTATCCTCTATCCTATCCTATCCTCTATCCTATCCTATCCTCTATCCTATCCTATCCTCTATCCTATCCTATCCTCTATCCTATCCTATACTCTATTCTATCCTATCCTCTATCCTATCCTATCCTCTATCCTATCCTATCCTCTATCCTATCCTATCCTCTATCCTATCCTATCCTCTATCCTATCCTATCCTCTATCGTCTTCTGTCCTCCTTCCTATCCAATCCCCTATCCTATCCTCTATCGTCTCCTATCCTCTATCCTATCCAATCCCCAATCCTATCCTCCATCCTATCCTATCCTCTATCCAATCCTATCCTCTATCCTATCCTATCCTCTATTCTATCCTATCCTCTATCCTATCCTATCCTCTATCCTATCCTATCCTCTATCCTATCCTATCCTCTATCCTATCCTATCCTCTATCCCATCCTATCCTCTATCCTATCCTATCCTCTATCCTATCCTATCGTATATCCTATCCAATCCCATATTCTATCCTCTATCCTATCCTATCCTCTTTCGTATCCTATCCTCTATAATATCGTATCATCTATCATATCGTATCGTGTTCCTATAATATCATTTATCGTATCCTATTCTCTATCCTATCCTATCCTCAATCCTATCCTTTCTTCTATCCTATCCTATCCCCTATCCTATCCTATTCTCTATCCTATCCTATCCTCCATCTTAACCTATCCTCTATCCTATCATCTATCCTATACTATCCTCAATTCTATCCTATCCTCTATTCTATCCTGTCCTCTATCCTATCCAATGCCCTATCGTATCCTCTATCCTATCCTATCTTGTATCCTATCCTATCCTCTATCCTATCCTATCCTGTATGCTATCCTATTCTCTATCCTATCCTATCCTCTATCCTATCCTATCCTCTATCCTATCCTATCCTCTATCCTATCCTATCCTCTATCCTATCCTATCCTCTATCCTATCCTATCCTCTATCCTATCCTATCCTCTATCCTATCCATTCCCATATTCTATCCTCTTTCCTATCCTATCCTCTATCGTATCCTATCCTCTATAATATCGTGTCATCTACCATATCGTATCGTCATTCCTATAATATCATTTATCGTATCCTATTCTCTATCCTATCCTATCCTCCATCCTATCCTATCCTCTATCCTATAATATCCTCTATCCTATCCAATCCTCTATCCAATCCTATCCTAAATCCTATCCTATCCTATATCCTATCCTATCCTCTATCCTATCCTATCCTCTATCCTATCCTATCCGCTATCCTATCCTATTCTCTATCCGATCCTATCCTCTATCCGATCCTATCCTCTATCCTATCCTATCCTCTATCCTATCCTATCCTCTATCCTATCCTATCCTCTGTCCTATCCTATCCTCTATCCTATCCTTTCCTCAATCCTATCCTATCCTCTACCCTATCCTATCCTCTATCCTATCATACCCTCTATCCTATCCAATCCCCTATCCTATCCTCTATCCTATCCTACCCTCTATCGTATCCTATCATCTATCCTACCCAATCCCCTATCCTATCCAAACCTCTAACCAATCCTATCCTAAATCCTATCCTATCCTATATCCTATCCTATCCTATATCCTATCCTATCCTCTACCCTATCCTATCCTCTATTCTATCCAATCCCCTATCCTATCCAATCCCCTCTCCTATCCTCAACCCTATCCTATCCTCAATCCTATCCTATCCTCTATCCTATCATATCATATATCCTATCCTCTATCCAATCCTATCTTCAATCCTATCCTATCCTCTATCCTGTAATATCCTCTATCCCATCCTATCCTCTATCCTATACAATCCCCTATCCTATCCTCTATCCTATCCTATCCACAATCCTATCCTATCCTCAATCATATCCTATCCTCTATCCTGTTCTATCCTCTATCCTATCCTATCCTCTATCCTATCCTATCCTCTATCCTATCGTATCCTCTATCCTATCCTATCCTCTATCCTATCCTATCCTCTATCCTATCCTATCCTCTATCCTATCCTATCCTCTATCCTATCCTATCCTCTATCGTCTTCTGTCCTCCTTCCTATCCAATCCCCTATCCTATCCTCTATCGTCTCCTATCCTCTATCCTATCCAATCCCCAATCCTATCCTCCATCCTATCCTATCCTCTATCCAATCCTATCCTCTATCCTATCCTATCCTCTATCCTATCCTATCCTCTATCCTATCCTATCCTCTATCCTATCCTATACTCTATTCTATCCTATCCTCTATCCTATCCTATCCTCTATCCTATCCTATCCTCTATCCTATCCTATCCTCTATCCTATCCTATCCTCTATCCTATCCTATCCTCTATCCTATCCTATCCTCTATCGTCTTCTGTCCTCCTTCCTATCCAATCCCCTATCCTATCCTCTATCGTCTCCTATCCTCTATCCTATCCAATCCCCAATCCTATCCTCCATCCTATCCTATCCTCTATCCAATCCTATCCTCTATCCTATCCTATCCTCTATTCTATCCTATCCTCTATCCTATCCTATCCTCTATCCTATCCTATCCTCTATCCTATCCTATCCTCTATCCTATCCTATCCTCTATCCCATCCTATCCTCTATCCTATCCTATCCTCTATCCTATCCTATCGTATATCCTATCCAATCCCATATTCTATCCTCTATCCTATCCTATCCTCTTTCGTATCCTATCCTCTATAATATCGTATCATCTATCATATCGTATCGTGTTCCTATAATATCATTTATCGTATCCTATTCTCTATCCTATCCTATCCTCAATCCTATCCTTTCTTCTATCCTATCCTATCCCCTATCCTATCCTATTCTCTATCCTATCCTATCCTCCATCTTAACCTATCCTCTATCCTATCATCTATCCTATACTATCCTCAATTCTATCCTATCCTCTATTCTATCCTGTCCTCTATCCTATCCAATGCCCTATCGTATCCTCTATCCTATCCTATCTTGTATCCTATCCTATCCTCTATCCTATCCTATCCTGTATGCTATCCTATTCTCTATCCTATCCTATCCTATCCTATCCTCTATCCTATCCTATCCTCTATCCTATCCTATCCTCTATCCTATCCTATCCTCTATCCTATCCTATCCTCTATCCTATCCATTCCCATATTCTATCCTCTTTCCTATCCTATCCTCTATCGTATCCTATCCTCTATAATATCGTGTCATCTACCATATCGTATCGTCATTCCTATAATATCATTTATCGTATCCTATTCTCTATCCTATCCTATCCTCCATCCTATCCTATCCTCTATCCTATAATATCCTCTATCCTATCCAATCCTCTATCCAATCCTATCCTAAATCCTATCCTATCCTATATCCTATCCTATCCTCTATCCTATCCTATCCTCTATCCTATCCTATCCGCTATCCTATCCTATTCTCTATCCGATCCTATCCTCTATCCGATCCTATCCTCTATCCTATCCTATCCTCTATCCTATCCTATCCTCTATCCTTTATTATCCTCAATCCTATCCTATCCTCAATCCTATCCAATCCTCAATCCTATCCTATCCTCTATCCTATCCTTTCCTCTATCCTATCCTATCCTCTATCCTATCCTATCCTCTATCCTATCCATTCCCATATTCTATCCTCTTTCCTATCCTATCCTCTATCGTATCCTATCCTCTATAATATCGTGTCATCTACCATATCGTATCGTCATTCCTATAATATCATTTATCGTATCCTATTCTCTATCCTATCCTATCCTCCATCCTATCCTATCCTCTATCCTATAATATCCTCTATCCTATCCAATCCTCTATCCAATCCTATCCTAAATCCTATCCTATCCTATATCCTATCCTATCCTCTATCCTATCCTATCCTCTATCCTATCCTATCCGCTATCCTATCCTATTCTCTATCCGATCCTATCCTCTATCCGATCCTATCCTCTATCCTATCCTATCCTCTATCCTATCCTATCCTCTATCCTTTATTATCCTCAATCCTATCCTATCCTCAATCCTATCCAATCCTCAATCCTATCCTATCCTCTATCCTATCCTTTCCTCTATCCTATCCTATCCTCTATCCTATCCTATTCTCTATCCTATGCTATCCTCCATCCTATCCTATCATCTATCCTATAATATCCTCTATCCTATGCAATCCCCTATCCTATCCTCTATCCTATCCTATTCTCTATCCTAATCTCTATCCTATCCAATCCTCTATCCTATCCTATCCTCTATCCTATCCTATCCTCTATCCTATCCTATCCTCTATCCTATCCTATCCTTTATCCTATCCCATCCTCTATCCTATCCTATCCTCTATCCTATCCTATCCTCTATCCTATCCTATCCTCTATCCTATCCAACCCTCTATCCTACCCTATCCTCTATCCTATCCTATCCTCTATCCTATTCAATCCCCAATCCTATCCTCAGTCCTATCCTATCCTCTATCCTATAATATACTCTATCCTATCCAATCCTCTATCGTATCATCTATCCTATACTATGCTCAATCCTATCCTATCCTCAATCCTATCCTATCCTCTATCCTATCCTATCCTCTATCCCATCCAATCCTCTATCCTATCATCTATCCTATACTATCCTCTATTCTATCCTATCCTCTATTCTATCCTATCCTCTATCCTATCCAATCCCCTATCCTATCCTCTATCCTATCCTATCCTCTATCCTATCCTATCCTCTGTCCTATCCTATCCTCTATCCTATCCTTTCCTCAATCCTATCCTATCCTCTACCCTATCCTATCCTCTATCCTATCATACCCTCTATCCTATCCAATCCCCTATCCTATCCTCTATCCTATCCTAACCTCTATCGTATCCTATCATCTATCCTACCCAATCCCCTATCCTATCCAAACCTCTAACCAATCCTATCCTAAATCCTATCCTATCCTATATCCTATCCTATCCTATATCCTATCCTATACTCTACCCTATCCTATCCTCTATTCTATCCAATCCCCTATCCTATCCAATCCCCTCTCCTATCCTCAACCCTATCCTATCCTCAATCCTATCCTATCCTCTATCCTATCATATCATCTATCCTATCCTCTATCCAATCCTATCTTCAATCCTATCCTATCCTCTATCCTGTAATATCCTCTATCCCATCCTATCCTCTATCCTATACAATCCCCTATCCTATCCTCTATCCTATCCTATCCACAATCCTATCCTATCCTCAATCATATCCTATCCTCTATCCTGTTCTATCCTCTATCCTATCCCATCCTCTATCCTATCCTATCCTCTATCCTATCCTATCCTCTATCCTATCCTATCCTCTATCCTATCCAACCCTCTATCCTACCCTATCCTCTATCCTATCCTATCCTCTATCCTATTCAATCCCCAATCCTATCCTCAGTCCTATCCTATCCTCTATCCTATAATATACTCTATCCTATCCAATCCTCTATCGTATCATCTATCCTATACTATGCTCAATCCTATCCTATCCTCAATCCTATCCTATCCTCTATCCTATCCTATCCTCTATCCCATCCAATCCTCTATCCTATCATCTATCCTATACTATCCTCTATTCTATCCTATCCTCTATTCTATCCTATCCTCTATCCTATCCAATCCCCTATCCTATCCTCTATCCTATCCTATCCTCTATCCTATCCTATCCTCTGTCCTATCCTATCCTCTATCCTATCCTTTCCTCAATCCTATCCTATCCTCTACCCTATCCTATCCTCTATCCTATCATACCCTCTATCCTATCCAATCCCCTATCCTATCCTCTATCCTATCCTACCCTCTATCGTATCCTATCATCTAACCTACCCAATCCCCTATCCTATCCAAACGTCTAACCAATCCTATCCTAAATCCTATCCTATCCTATATCCTATCCTATCCTCTACCCTATCCTATCCTCTATTCTATCCAATCCCCTATCCTATCCAATCCCCTCTCCTATCCTCAACCCTATCCTATCCTCAATCCTATCCTATCCTCTATCCTATCATATCATCTATCCTATCCTCTATCCAATCCTATCTTCAATCCTATCCTATCCTCTATCCTGTAATATCCTCTATCCCATCCTATCCTCTATCCTATACAATCCCCTATCCTATCCTCTATCCTATCCTATCCACAATCCTATCCTATCCTCAATCATATCCTATCCTCTATCCTGTTCTATCCTCTATCCTATCCTATCCTCTATCCTATCATATCGTCTATCCTATCCTATCCTCCATCCTATCCTATCATCTATCCTATCCTATCCTCTATCCTATCCTATCCTCTATCGTATCCTCTATCCTATCCTATCCTCAATCCTATCCTTTCCTCTAACCGAGCCTATCCCCTATCCTATCCTATTCTCTATCCTATCCTATCCTCCATCCTATCCTATCCTCTATCCTATAACATCCTCTTTCCAATCCAATCCCCCATCCTATCCTCTATCCAATCCTATCCTCAATATTATCCTGTAATCTATCCTATAATATCCTCTATCCCATCCGATCCTCTATCCTATCCTCTATCCTATTATCCATCCTATCATTTCCACTATCCGATAATATCCTCTATCCTATCCAATCCCCTATCCTATCCTCAACCCTATCCTATCCTCAATCCTATCCTATCCTCTATCCTACCCTATTCTCTATCCTAATCTCTATCCTATCCTATCCTCTATCCTATTCTATCCTCTATTCTATCCTATCCTCTATTCTATAATATCCTCTATCCTATCCTATCCTCTATCCAATCCTATTCTCTATCCTATACTATCATCGAACCTATACTATCCTGCATCGTCTCCTATCCTCCATCCTATCCTATCCTCTATCCTATCCTATCCTCCATCCTATCCTATCCTCTATCCTATAATATCCTCTATCCTATCCAATCCCCTATTCTATCCTCTATCCTATCCTATTCTCAATATTATCCGATAATCTATGCTATAATATCCTCTATCCTATCCGATCCTGTATCCTATCCTCTATCCTATCATCCATCCTATCATTTCAACTATCCTATAATATCATCTATCCTATCCAATCATCTATCCTATCCTATCCTCTATCCAATCCTATCATAAATCCTATCCTATCCTCTATCCTATCCTATCCTCTATTCTATCCAATCCTCTATCCTATCCTATCCTCTATCCTATCCTATCCTCCATCCTATTCAATCCCCAATCGTATCCTCAGTCCTATCCTATCCTCTATCCTATAATATACTCTATCCTATCCAATCCCCTATTCTATCCTCTATCCTATCCTATTCTCAATATTATCCTATAATCTATCCTATAATATCCTCTCTCCTATCCGATCCTCTATCCTATAATATCATCTATTCTACCCTATTCTCTATCCTATCCTATCCTCTATCCTATCCTATCCTCTATCCTATCCTCTATCCTATCCTCTATCCGATCCTATCCTCTATCCTATCCTATCCTCCATCCTATCATATCCTCTATCGTCTCCTGTCCTCTATCCTATCCAATCCCGTATCATATCCTCTATCCTATCCTATCCTCTATCCTATCCTATCCTCTATACTATCCTATCCACTATCCTATCCTATCCTCTATCTTATCCTATCCTCTATCGTCTCCTGACCTCTGTCCTATCCAATCAGCTATCCTATCCCTTATTGTCTCCTATCGTCTATCCTATCCATTCCCCTATCCTATCCTCTATCCTATCCTATCCTCTATCCTATAATATCATCTATCCTATCCTATCCTCTATCCTATCCTATCCTCTATCATCTCCTGTCCTCTATCCTATCCAATCACCTATCCTACCCTCTATCGTCTCCAGTCCTCTATCCTATCCAATCACCTATCCTATCCTCTATCGTCTCCTATCCTCTATCCTATAAAATCCCCTATCCATTCCCCTATCTTATCCTCTATCCTATCCTATCCTGTATCCTATCCTATCCAATCCCCTATCCTATCCTCTATCCGATCCTATCCTCTATCCTATCCTATCCTCTATCCTATAATATCATCTATCCTATCCTATCCTCTATCCTATCCTATCCTGTCCTCTATCCTATCCTATCCTCTATACTATCCTATCCTCTATCGTCTCCTATCCTCTATCCTATCCAATCATCTATCGTCCCCTGTCCTCTGTCCTATCCAATCACCTATCCTATCCTATCCTCTATCCTATCATATCCTCTATCGTCTCCTATCCTCTATCCTATCCAATCCCCTATCCTATCCTCAATCCGATCCTATCCTCTATCCTATCCTATCCTCCATCCTATCATATCCTCTATCGTCTCATGTAATCTATCCTATCCAATCCCGTATCATATCCTCTATCCGATCCTATCCTCTATCCTATGCTATCCTCCATCCTATCCTATCATCTATCCTATAATATCCTCTATCCTATGCAATCCCCTATCCTATCCTCTATCCTATCCTATTCTCTATCCTAATCTCTATCCTATCCAATCCTCTATCCTATCCTATCCTCTATCCTATCCTATCCTCTATCCTATCCTATCCTCTATCCTATCCTATCCTTTATCCTATCCCATCCTCTATCCTATCCTATCCTCTATCCTATCCTATCCTCTATCCTATCCTATCCTCTATCCTATCCAACCCTCTATCCTACCCTATCCTCTATCCTATCCTATCCTCTATCCTATTCAATCCCCAATCCTATCCTCAGTCCTATCCTATCCTCTATCCTATAATATACTCTATCCTATCCAATCCTCTATCGTATCAT
This sequence comes from Halictus rubicundus, assembly GCF_050948215.1. Taxonomy (NCBI): domain Eukaryota; kingdom Metazoa; phylum Arthropoda; class Insecta; order Hymenoptera; family Halictidae; genus Halictus; species Halictus rubicundus. The sequence goes on from NW_027488893.1 coordinate 182,381, forward strand.
CTATCCTATACTATGCTCAATCCTATCCTATCCTCAATCCTATCCTATCCTCTATCCTATCCTATCCTCTATCCCATCCAATCCTCTATCCTATCATCTATCCTATACTATCCTCTATTCTATCCTATCCTCTATTCTATCCTATCCTCTATCCTATCCAATCCCCTATCCTATCCTCTATCCTATCCTATCCTCTATCCTATCCTATCCTCTGTCCTATCCTATCCTCTATCCTATCCTTTCCTCAATCCTATCCTATCCTCTACCCTATCCTATCCTCTATCCTATCATACCCTCTATCCTATCCAATCCCCTATCCTATCCTCTATCCTATCCTACCCTCTATCGTATCCTATCATCTATCCTACCCAATCCCCTATCCTATCCAAACCTCTAACCAATCCTATCCTAAATCCTATCCTATCCTATATCCTATCCTATCCTATATCCTATCCTATCCTCTACCCTATCCTATCCTCTATTCTATCCAATCCCCTATCCTATCCAATCCCCTCTCCTATCCTCAACCCTATCCTATCATCAATCCTATCCTATCCTCTATCCTATCATATCATATATCCTATCCTCTATCCAATCCTATCTTCAATCCTATCCTATCCTCTATCCTGTAATATCCTCTATCCCATCCTATCCTCTATCCTATACAATCCCCTATCCTATCCTCTATCCTATCCTATCCACAATCCTATCCTATCCTCAATCATATCCTATCCTCTATCCTGTTCTATCCTCTATCCTATCCTATCCTCTATCCTATCCTATCCTCTATCCTATCGTATCCTCTATCCTATCCTATCCTCTATCCTATCCTATCCTCTATCCTATCCTATCCTCTATCCTATCCTATCCTCTATCCTATCCTATCCTCTATCCTATCCTATCCTCTACCGTCTTCTGTCCTCCTTCCTATCCAATCCCCTATCCTATCCTCTATCGTCTCCTATCCTCTATCCTATCCAATCCCCAATCCTATCCTCCATCCTATCCTATCCTCTATCCAATCCTATCCTCTATCCTATCCTATCCTCTATCCTATCCTATCCTCTATCCTATCCTATCCTCTATCCTATCCTATCCTCTATCCTATCCTATACTCTATTCTATCCTATCCTCTATCCTATCCTATCCTCTATCCTATCCTATCCTCTATCCTATCCTATCCTCTATCCTATCCTATCCTCTATCCTATCCTATCCTCTATCGTCTTCTGTCCTCCTTCCTATCCAATCCCCTATCCTATCCTCTATCGTCTCCTATCCTCTATCCTATCCAATCCCCAATCCTATCCTCCATCCTATCCTATCCTCTATCCAATCCTATCCTCTATCCTATCCTATCCTCTATTCTATCCTATCCTCTATCCTATCCTATCCTCTATCCTATCCTATCCTCTATCCTATCCTATCCTCTATCCTATCCTATCCTCTATCCCATCCTATCCTCTATCCTATCCTATCCTCTATCCTATCCTATCGTATATCCTATCCAATCCCATATTCTATCCTCTATCCTATCCTATCCTCTTTCGTATCCTATCCTCTATAATATCGTATCATCTATCATATCGTATCGTGTTCCTATAATATCATTTATCGTATCCTATTCTCTATCCTATCCTATCCTCAATCCTATCCTTTCTTCTATCCTATCCTATCCCCTATCCTATCCTATTCTCTATCCTATCCTATCCTCCATCTTAACCTATCCTCTATCCTATCATCTATCCTATACTATCCTCAATTCTATCCTATCCTCTATTCTATCCTGTCCTCTATCCTATCCAATGCCCTATCGTATCCTCTATCCTATCCTATCTTGTATCCTATCCTATCCTCTATCCTATCCTATCCTGTATGCTATCCTATTCTCTATCCTATCCTATCCTCTATCCTATCCTATCCTCTATCCTATCCTATCCTCTATCCTATCCTATCCTCTATCCTATCCTATCCTCTATCCTATCCTATCCTCTATCCTATCCTATCCTCTATCCTATCCATTCCCATATTCTATCCTCTTTCCTATCCTATCCTCTATCGTATCCTATCCTCTATAATATCGTGTCATCTACCATATCGTATCGTCATTCCTATAATATCATTTATCGTATCCTATTCTCTATCCTATCCTATCCTCCATCCTATCCTATCCTCTATCCTATAATATCCTCTATCCTATCCAATCCTCTATCCAATCCTATCCTAAATCCTATCCTATCCTATATCCTATCCTATCCTCTATCCTATCCTATCCTCTATCCTATCCTATCCGCTATCCTATCCTATTCTCTATCCGATCCTATCCTCTATCCGATCCTATCCTCTATCCTATCCTATCCTCTATCCTATCCTATCCTCTATCCTATCCTATCCTCTGTCCTATCCTATCCTCTATCCTATCCTTTCCTCAATCCTATCCTATCCTCTACCCTATCCTATCCTCTATCCTATCATACCCTCTATCCTATCCAATCCCCTATCCTATCCTCTATCCTATCCTACCCTCTATCGTATCCTATCATCTATCCTACCCAATCCCCTATCCTATCCAAACCTCTAACCAATCCTATCCTAAATCCTATCCTATCCTATATCCTATCCTATCCTATATCCTATCCTATCCTCTACCCTATCCTATCCTCTATTCTATCCAATCCCCTATCCTATCCAATCCCCTCTCCTATCCTCAACCCTATCCTATCCTCAATCCTATCCTATCCTCTATCCTATCATATCATATATCCTATCCTCTATCCAATCCTATCTTCAATCCTATCCTATCCTCTATCCTGTAATATCCTCTATCCCATCCTATCCTCTATCCTATACAATCCCCTATCCTATCCTCTATCCTATCCTATCCACAATCCTATCCTATCCTCAATCATATCCTATCCTCTATCCTGTTCTATCCTCTATCCTATCCTATCCTCTATCCTATCCTATCCTCTATCCTATCGTATCCTCTATCCTATCCTATCCTCTATCCTATCCTATCCTCTATCCTATCCTATCCTCTATCCTATCCTATCCTCTATCCTATCCTATCCTCTATCCTATCCATTCCCATATTCTATCCTCTTTCCTATCCTATCCTCTATCGTATCCTATCCTCTATCCTATCCTATCCTCTATCCTATCCTATCCTCTATCGTCTTCTGTCCTCCTTCCTATCCAATCCCCTATCCTATCCTCTATCGTCTCCTATCCTCTATCCTATCCAATCCCCAATCCTATCCTCCATCCTATCCTATCCTCTATCCAATCCTATCCTCTATCCTATCCTATCCTCTATTCTATCCTATCCTCTATCCTATCCTATCCTCTATCCTATCCTATCCTCTATCCTATCCTATCCTCTATCCTATCCTATCCTCTATCCCATCCTATCCTCTATCCTATCCTATCCTCTATCCTATCCTATCGTATATCCTATCCAATCCCATATTCTATCCTCTATCCTATCCTATCCTCTTTCGTATCCTATCCTCTATAATATCGTATCATCTATCATATCGTATCGTGTTCCTATAATATCATTTATCGTATCCTATTCTCTATCCTATCCTATCCTCAATCCTATCCTTTCTTCTATCCTATCCTATCCCCTATCCTATCCTATTCTCTATCCTATCCTATCCTCCATCTTAACCTATCCTCTATCCTATCATCTATCCTATACTATCCTCAATTCTATCCTATCCTCTATTCTATCCTGTCCTCTATCCTATCCAATGCCCTATCGTATCCTCTATCCTATCCTATCTTGTATCCTATCCTATCCTCTATCCTATCCTATCCTGTATGCTATCCTATTCTCTATCCTATCCTATCCTCTATCCTATCCTATCCTCTATCCTATCCTATCCTCTATCCTATCCTATCCTCTATCCTATCCTATCCTCTATCCTATCCATTCCCATATTCTATCCTCTTTCCTATCCTATCCTCTATCGTATCCTATCCTCTATAATATCGTGTCATCTACCATATCGTATCGTCATTCCTATAATATCATTTATCGTATCCTATTCTCTATCCTATCCTATCCTCCATCCTATCCTATCCTCTATCCTATAATATCCTCTATCCTATCCAATCCTCTATCCAATCCTATCCTAAATCCTATCCTATCCTATATCCTATCCTATCCTCTATCCTATCCTATCCTCTATCCTATCCTATCCGCTATCCTATCCTATTCTCTATCCGATCCTATCCTCTATCCGATCCTATCCTCTATCCTATCCTATCCTCTATCCTATCCTATCCTCTATCCTTTATTATCCTCAATCCTATCCTATCCTCAATCCTATCCAATCCTCAATCCTATCCTATCCTCTATCCTATCCTTTCCTCTATCCTATCCTATCCTCTATCCTATCCTATCCTCTATCCTATCCATTCCCATATTCTATCCTCTTTCCTATCCTATCCTCTATCGTATCCTATCCTCTATAATATCGTGTCATCTACCATATCGTATCGTCATTCCTATAATATCATTTATCGTATCCTATTCTCTATCCTATCCTATCCTCCATCCTATCCTATCCTCTATCCTATAATATCCTCTATCCTATCCAATCCTCTATCCAATCCTATCCTAAATCCTATCCTATCCTATATCCTATCCTATCCTCTATCCTATCCTATCCTCTATCCTATCCTATCCGCTATCCTATCCTATTCTCTATCCGATCCTATCCTCTATCCGATCCTATCCTCTATCCTATCCTATCCTCTATCCTATCCTATCCTCTATCCTTTATTATCCTCAATCCTATCCTATCCTCAATCCTATCCAATCCTCAATCCTATCCTATCCTCTATCCTATCCTTTCCTCTATCCTATCCTATCCTCTATCCTATCCTATTCTCTATCCTATGCTATCCTCCATCCTATCCTATCATCTATCCTATAATATCCTCTATCCTATGCAATCCCCTATCCTATCCTCTATCCTATCCTATTCTCTATCCTAATCTCTATCCTATCCAATCCTCTATCCTATCCTATCCTCTATCCTATCCTATCCTCTATCCTATCCTATCCTCTATCCTATCCTATCCTTTATCCTATCCCATCCTCTATCCTATCCTATCCTCTATCCTATCCTATCCTCTATCCTATCCTATCCTCTATCCTATCCAACCCTCTATCCTACCCTATCCTCTATCCTATCCTATCCTCTATCCTATTCAATCCCCAATCCTATCCTCAGTCCTATCCTATCCTCTATCCTATAATATACTCTATCCTATCCAATCCTCTATCGTATCATCTATCCTATACTATGCTCAATCCTATCCTATCCTCAATCCTATCCTATCCTCTATCCTATCCTATCCTCTATCCCATCCAATCCTCTATCCTATCATCTATCCTATACTATCCTCTATTCTATCCTATCCTCTATTCTATCCTATCCTCTATCCTATCCAATCCCCTATCCTATCCTCTATCCTATCCTATCCTCTATCCTATCCTATCCTCTGTCCTATCCTATCCTCTATCCTATCCTTTCCTCAATCCTATCCTATCCTCTACCCTATCCTATCCTCTATCCTATCATACCCTCTATCCTATCCAATCCCCTATCCTATCCTCTATCCTATCCTAACCTCTATCGTATCCTATCATCTATCCTACCCAATCCCCTATCCTATCCAAACCTCTAACCAATCCTATCCTAAATCCTATCCTATCCTATATCCTATCCTATCCTATATCCTATCCTATACTCTACCCTATCCTATCCTCTATTCTATCCAATCCCCTATCCTATCCAATCCCCTCTCCTATCCTCAACCCTATCCTATCCTCAATCCTATCCTATCCTCTATCCTATCATATCATCTATCCTATCCTCTATCCAATCCTATCTTCAATCCTATCCTATCCTCTATCCTGTAATATCCTCTATCCCATCCTATCCTCTATCCTATACAATCCCCTATCCTATCCTCTATCCTATCCTATCCACAATCCTATCCTATCCTCAATCATATCCTATCCTCTATCCTGTTCTATCCTCTATCCTATCCCATCCTCTATCCTATCCTATCCTCTATCCTATCCTATCCTCTATCCTATCCTATCCTCTATCCTATCCAACCCTCTATCCTACCCTATCCTCTATCCTATCCTATCCTCTATCCTATTCAATCCCCAATCCTATCCTCAGTCCTATCCTATCCTCTATCCTATAATATACTCTATCCTATCCAATCCTCTATCGTATCATCTATCCTATACTATGCTCAATCCTATCCTATCCTCAATCCTATCCTATCCTCTATCCTATCCTATCCTCTATCCCATCCAATCCTCTATCCTATCATCTATCCTATACTATCCTCTATTCTATCCTATCCTCTATTCTATCCTATCCTCTATCCTATCCAATCCCCTATCCTATCCTCTATCCTATCCTATCCTCTATCCTATCCTATCCTCTGTCCTATCCTATCCTCTATCCTATCCTTTCCTCAATCCTATCCTATCCTCTACCCTATCCTATCCTCTATCCTATCATACCCTCTATCCTATCCAATCCCCTATCCTATCCTCTATCCTATCCTACCCTCTATCGTATCCTATCATCTAACCTACCCAATCCCCTATCCTATCCAAACGTCTAACCAATCCTATCCTAAATCCTATCCTATCCTATATCCTATCCTATCCTCTACCCTATCCTATCCTCTATTCTATCCAATCCCCTATCCTATCCAATCCCCTCTCCTATCCTCAACCCTATCCTATCCTCAATCCTATCCTATCCTCTATCCTATCATATCATCTATCCTATCCTCTATCCAATCCTATCTTCAATCCTATCCTATCCTCTATCCTGTAATATCCTCTATCCCATCCTATCCTCTATCCTATACAATCCCCTATCCTATCCTCTATCCTATCCTATCCACAATCCTATCCTATCCTCAATCATATCCTATCCTCTATCCTGTTCTATCCTCTATCCTATCCTATCCTCTATCCTATCATATCGTCTATCCTATCCTATCCTCCATCCTATCCTATCATCTATCCTATCCTATCCTCTATCCTATCCTATCCTCTATCGTATCCTCTATCCTATCCTATCCTCAATCCTATCCTTTCCTCTAACCGAGCCTATCCCCTATCCTATCCTATTCTCTATCCTATCCTATCCTCCATCCTATCCTATCCTCTATCCTATAACATCCTCTTTCCAATCCAATCCCCCATCCTATCCTCTATCCAATCCTATCCTCAATATTATCCTGTAATCTATCCTATAATATCCTCTATCCCATCCGATCCTCTATCCTATCCTCTATCCTATTATCCATCCTATCATTTCCACTATCCGATAATATCCTCTATCCTATCCAATCCCCTATCCTATCCTCAACCCTATCCTATCCTCAATCCTATCCTATCCTCTATCCTACCCTATTCTCTATCCTAATCTCTATCCTATCCTATCCTCTATCCTATTCTATCCTCTATTCTATCCTATCCTCTATTCTATAATATCCTCTATCCTATCCTATCCTCTATCCAATCCTATTCTCTATCCTATACTATCATCGAACCTATACTATCCTGCATCGTCTCCTATCCTCCATCCTATCCTATCCTCTATCCTATCCTATCCTCCATCCTATCCTATCCTCTATCCTATAATATCCTCTATCCTATCCAATCCCCTATTCTATCCTCTATCCTATCCTATTCTCAATATTATCCGATAATCTATGCTATAATATCCTCTATCCTATCCGATCCTGTATCCTATCCTCTATCCTATCATCCATCCTATCATTTCAACTATCCTATAATATCATCTATCCTATCCAATCATCTATCCTATCCTATCCTCTATCCAATCCTATCATAAATCCTATCCTATCCTCTATCCTATCCTATCCTCTATTCTATCCAATCCTCTATCCTATCCTATCCTCTATCCTATCCTATCCTCCATCCTATTCAATCCCCAATCGTATCCTCAGTCCTATCCTATCCTCTATCCTATAATATACTCTATCCTATCCAATCCCCTATTCTATCCTCTATCCTATCCTATTCTCAATATTATCCTATAATCTATCCTATAATATCCTCTCTCCTATCCGATCCTCTATCCTATAATATCATCTATTCTACCCTATTCTCTATCCTATCCTATCCTCTATCCTATCCTATCCTCTATCCTATCCTCTATCCTATCCTCTATCCGATCCTATCCTCTATCCTATCCTATCCTCCATCCTATCATATCCTCTATCGTCTCCTGTCCTCTATCCTATCCAATCCCGTATCATATCCTCTATCCTATCCTATCCTCTATCCTATCCTATCCTCTATACTATCCTATCCACTATCCTATCCTATCCTCTATCTTATCCTATCCTCTATCGTCTCCTGACCTCTGTCCTATCCAATCAGCTATCCTATCCCTTATTGTCTCCTATCGTCTATCCTATCCATTCCCCTATCCTATCCTCTATCCTATCCTATCCTCTATCCTATAATATCATCTATCCTATCCTATCCTCTATCCTATCCTATCCTCTATCATCTCCTGTCCTCTATCCTATCCAATCACCTATCCTACCCTCTATCGTCTCCAGTCCTCTATCCTATCCAATCACCTATCCTATCCTCTATCGTCTCCTATCCTCTATCCTATAAAATCCCCTATCCATTCCCCTATCTTATCCTCTATCCTATCCTATCCTGTATCCTATCCTATCCAATCCCCTATCCTATCCTCTATCCGATCCTATCCTCTATCCTATCCTATCCTCTATCCTATAATATCATCTATCCTATCCTATCCTCTATCCTATCCTATCCTGTCCTCTATCCTATCCTATCCTCTATACTATCCTATCCTCTATCGTCTCCTATCCTCTATCCTATCCAATCATCTATCGTCCCCTGTCCTCTGTCCTATCCAATCACCTATCCTATCCTATCCTCTATCCTATCATATCCTCTATCGTCTCCTATCCTCTATCCTATCCAATCCCCTATCCTATCCTCAATCCGATCCTATCCTCTATCCTATCCTATCCTCCATCCTATCATATCCTCTATCGTCTCATGTAATCTATCCTATCCAATCCCGTATCATATCCTCTATCCGATCCTATCCTCTATCGCATCCTATCCTCTATCCTACAATATCATCTATCCTATCCTATTCTCTATCCTATCCTATCATCTATCCTATCCTATCCTCTATCCTATCCTATCCTCTATCCTATAATATCATCTATCCTATACTATTCTCTATCCTATCCTATCCTCTATCATATCATATTCTCTATGGTCTCCTATCTTCTATCCTCTCCTATCACCTATCCTATCCTCGATCCGATCCTATCCTCTATCCTATCTTATCCTCTATCCTATAATATCATCTATCCTACACTATTCTCTATCCTATCCTATCCTCTATCCTATCCTATCCTCTATCCTATCATATCCTCTATCGTCCCCTATTCTCTATCCTATCCTATCCTCTATCCTATCCTATCCTCTATCCTATCCTATCCTCTATCCTATAATATCATCTATCCTATCCTATCCTCTATCCTATCCTATCCTCTATCCTATCATATCCTCTATCGTCTCCTATCCTCTATCCTATCCAATCCCGTATCATAACCTCTATCCGATCCTATCGTCTATCCTATCCTATTCTCTATCCTATAATATCATCTATCCTATCCTATTCTCTATCCTATCCTATCCTCTATCCTATCCTAAACTCTATCCTATCCTATCCTCTATCATATCCTATCCTCTATCCTATCCTATCCTCTATCCTCTATCCTATCCTATCCTCTATCCTATCCTATCCTCTATCCTATTCTATCCTCTATATTATCCTATCCTCTATCGTCTCCTATCCTCTATCCTATCCTATCATCTATCCCATCCTATCCTCTATCCTCTCCTATCCTCTATACTATCCTATCTTCTATCCTATCCTCTATCATATCCTATCCTCTATCCTATCCTATCCTCTATCCTCTATCCTATCCTATCATCTATCCTATCCTATGCTCTATCCTATCCTATCCTCTATCCTATCCTCTATCCTATCCTCTATCCTATCCTCTATCCTATCCTATCCTCTATATTATCCTATCCTCTATAATATCCTATCCTCTATCCTATCCTATCCTCTATCCTATAATATCATCTATCCTATCCTATCCTCTATCCTATCCTATCCTCTATCGTCTCCTGTCCTCTATCCTATCCAATCACCTATCCTATCCCCTATTGTCTCCTATCGTCTATCCTATCCATTCCCCTATCCTATCCTCTATCCTATCCTATCCTCTATCCTATAATATCATCTATCCTATCCTATTCTCTATCCTATAATATCATCTATCCTACCCTATTCTCTATCCTATCCTATCCTCTATACTATCCTATCCTCTATCCTATCCTATCCTCTATCCTATCCTATCCTCTATCCTATCCTATCCTCTATCCTATCCTATCCTCTATCCTATCCTATCCTCTATCATCTCCTGTCCTCTATCCTATCCAATCACCTATCCTACCCTCTATCGTCTCCAGTCCTCTATCCTATCCAATCACCTATCCTATCCTCTATCGTCTCCTATCCTCTATCCTATAAAATCCCGTATCATATCCTCTATCCGATCCTATCCTCTATCCTATCCTATCCTATCCTCTATCCTATCCTATCCAATCCCCTATCCTATCCTCTATCCGATCCTATCCTCTATACTATCCTATCCTCTATCCTATAATATCATCTGTCCTATCCTATCCTCTATCCTATCCTATCCTCTATCATATCCTATCCCCTATCCTATCCTATCCTCTATACTATCCTATCCTCTATCCTATCCTATCCTCTATCCTATCCTATCCTCTATCGTCTCCTGTCCTCTGTCCTATCCAATTACCTATCCTATCCTATCCTCTATCCTATCATATCCTCTATCGTCTCCTATCCTCTATCCTATCCAATCCCCTATCCTATCCTCAATCCGATCCTATCCTCTATCCTATCCTATCCTCCATCCTATCATATCCTCTCTCGTCTCCTCTCCTCTATCCTATCCAATCCCGTATCATATCCTCTATCCGATCCTATCCTCTATCCTATCTTATCCTCTATCCTATAATATCATCTATCCTACACTATTCTCTATCCTATCCTATCCTCTATCCTATCCTATCCTCTATCCTATCATATCCTCTATCGTCTCCTATTCTCTATCCTATCCTATCCTCTATCCTATCCTATCCTCTATCCTATCCTATCCTCTATCCTATAATATCATCTATCCTATCCTATCCTCTATCCTATCCTATCCTCCATCCTATCATATCCTCTATCGTCTCCTGTCCTCTATCCTATCCAATCCCGTATCATATCCTCTATCCTATCCTATCCTCTATCCTATCCTATCCTCTATACTATCCTATCCACTATCCTATCCTATCCTCTATCTTATCCTATCCTCTATCGTCTCCTGACCTCTGTCCTATCCAATCAGCTATCCTATCCCTTATTGTCTCCTATCGTCTATCCTATCCATTCCCCTATCCTATCCTCTATAATATCCTATCCTCTATCCTATCCTATCCACTATCCTATAATATCATCTAACCTATCCTATCCTCTATCCTATCCTATCCTCTATCGTCTCCTGTCCTCTATCCTATCCAATCACCTATCCTATCCACTATTGTCTCCTATCGTCTACCCTATCCATTCCCCTATCCTATCCTCTATCCTATCCTATCCTCTATCCTATAATATCATCTAGCCTATCCTATTATCTATCCTATAATATCATCTATCCTACACTATTCTCTATCCTATCCTATCCTCTATACTATCCTATCCTCTATCCTATCCTATCCTCTATCCTATCCTATCCTCTATCCTATTCTATCCTCTATATTATCCTATCCTCTATCGTCTCCTATCCTCTATCCTATCCTATCATCTATCCCATCCTATCCTCTATCCTCTCCTATCCTCTATACTATCCTGTCTTCTATCCTATCCTCTATCATATCCTATCCTCTATCCTATCCTATCCTCTATCCTCTATCCTATCCTATCCTCTATCCTATCCTATGCTCTATCCTATCCTATCCTCTATCCTATCCTCTATCCTATCCTCTATCCTATCCTATCCTCTATATTATCCTATCCTCTATAATATCCTATCCTCTATCCTATCCTATCCTCTATCCTACAATATCATCTATCCTATCCTATCCTCTATCCTATCCTATCCTCTATCGTCTCCTGTCCTCTATCCTATCCAATCACCTATCCTATCACCTATTGTCTCCTATCGTCTATCCTATCCGTTCCCCTATCCTATAATCTATCCTATCCTATCCTCTATCCTATAATATCATCTATCCTATCCTATTCTCTATCCTATCCTATCCTCTATACTATCCTATCCTCTATCCTATCCTATCCTCTATCCTATCCTATCCTCTATCCTATCCTATCCTCTATACTATCCTATCCTCTATCCTATAATATCATCTATCCTATCCTATCCTCTATCCTATCCTATCCTCTATCCTATCCTATCCTCTATACTATCCTATCCTCTATCCTATCCTATCCTTTATCGTATCCTGTCCTCTGTCCTATCCAATCACCTATCCTATCCTATCATATCCTCTATCGTCTCCTATCCTCTATCCTATCCAATCCCCTATCCTATCCTCTATCCGAACCTATCCTCTATCCTATCCTATCCTCAATCCTTTCCTATCCTCTATCCTATCCTATCCTCTATCCTATCCTATCCTCTATCCTATCCTTTTCTCTATCCTATGCTATCCTCCATCCTATCCTATCATCTATCCTATAATATCCTCTATCCTATGCAATACCCTATCCTATACTATTCTCTATCCTAATCTCTATCCTATCCAATCCTCTATCCTATCCTATCCTCTATCCTATCCTATCCTCTATCCTATCCTATCCTCTATCCTATCGTATTCTCTGTCCTATCCTATCCTCTATCCTATCCTATCCTCTATCCTATCCTATCCTCTATCCTATCCTATCCTCTATCCTATCCTATCCTCTATCCTATCCTATCCTCTATACTATCCTATCCTCTATCCTATCCTATCCTCTATCCTATCCTATCCTCTATCGTCTCCTGTCCTCTATCCTATCCAATCACCTATCCTACCCTCTATCGTCTCCAGTCCTCTATCCTATCCAATCACCTATCCTATCCTCTATCGTCTCCTATCCTCTATCCTATAAAATCCCCTATCCATTCCCCTATCCTATCCTCTATCCTATCCTATCCTATCCTCTATCCTATCCTATCCTCTATCCTATCCTATCCTCTATCCTATCCTATCCTCTATCGTCTCCTGTCCTCTGTCCTATCCAATCACCTATCCTATCCTATCATATCCTCTATCGTCTCCTATCCTCTATCCTATCCAATCCCCTATCCTATCCTCTATCCGATCCTATCCTCTATCCTATCCTATCCTCCATCCTATCATATCCTCTATCGTCTCCTATCCTCTATCCTATCCAATCCCGTATCATATCCTCTATCCGATCCTATCCTCTATCCTATCCTATCCTATCCTCTATCCTATAATATCATCTATCCTATCCTATTCTCTATCCTATCCTATCCTCTATGCTATCCTATCCTCTATCCTATCCTATCCTCTATCCTATAATATCATCTATCCTATACTATTCTCTATCCTATCCTATCCTCTATCATATCATATTCTCTATGGTCTCCTATCCTCTATCCTCTCCTATCCCCTATCCTATCCTCGATCCGATCCTATTCTCTATCCTATCTTATCCTCTATCCTATAATATCATCTATCCTACACTATTCTCTATCCTATCCTATCCTCTATCCTATCATATCCTCTATCGTCTCCTATTCTCTATCCTATCCTATCATCTATCCCATCCTATCCTCTATCCTCTCCTATCCTCTATACTATCCTATCTTCTATCCTATCCTCTATCATATCCTATCCTCTATCCTATCCTATCCTCTATCCTCTATCCTATCCTATCCTCTATCCTATCCTATCCTCTATCCTATCCTCTATCCTATCCTATCCTCTATCCTATCCTATCCTCTATCCTATCCTACCCTCTATCCTATCCTATCCTCTATCCTATCCTATCCTATCCTCTATCCTATCCTATCCTCTATCCTATCCTATCCTCTATCCTATCCTATCCTCTATCCTATCCTATCCTCTATCCTATCCTATCCTCTATCCTATCCTATCCTCTATCCTATCCTATCCTCTATCCTATCCTATCCTCTATCCTATCCTATCCTCTCTCCTATCCTCTATCCTCTATCCTATCCTATCCTATCCTCTATCCTATCCTCTATCCTATCCTATCCTCTATCCTATCCTATCCTCTATCCTATCCTATCCTCTATCGTCTCCTGTCCTCTATCCTATCCAATCACCTATCCTACCCTCTATCGTCTCCAGTCCTCTATCCTATCCAATCACCTATCCTATCCTCTATCGTCTCCTATCCTCTATCCTATAAAATCCCCTATCCATTCCCCTATCCTATCCTCTATCCTATCCTATCCTATCCTCTATCCTATCCTATCCTCTATCCTATCCTATCCTCTATCCTATCCTATCCTCTATCCTATCCTATCCTCTATCGTCTCCTGTCCTCTGTCCTATCCAATCACCTATCCTATCCTATCATATCCTCTATCGTCTCCTATCCTCTATCCTATCCAATCCCCTATCCTATCCTCTATCCGATCCTATCCTCTATCCTATCCTATCCTCCATCCTATCATATCCTCTATCGTCTCCTATCCTCTATCCTATCCAATCCCGTATCATATCCTCTATCCGATCCTATCCTCTATCCTATCCTATCCTATCCTCTATCCTATAATATCATCTATCCTATCCTATTCTCTATCCTATCCTATCCTCTATGCTATCCTATCCTCTATCCTATCCTATCCTCTATCCTATAATATCATCTATCCTATACTATTCTCTATCCTATCCTATCCTCTATCATATCATATTCTCTATGGTCTCCTATCCTCTATCCTCTCCTATCCCCTATCCTATCCTCGATCCGATCCTATTCTCTATCCTATCTTATCCTCTATCCTATAATATCATCTATCCTACACTATTCTCTATCCTATCCTATCCTCTATCCTATCATATCCTCTATCGTCTCCTATTCTCTATCCTATCCTATCATCTATCCCATCCTATCCTCTATCCTCTCCTATCCTCTATACTATCCTATCTTCTATCCTATCCTCTATCATATCCTATCCTCTATCCTATCCTATCCTCTATCCTCTATCCTATCCTATCCTCTATCCTATCCTATCCTCTATCCTATCCTCTATCCTATCCTATCCTCTATCCTATCCTATCCTCTATCCTATCCTACCCTCTATCCTATCCTATCCTCTATCCTATCCTATCCTATCCTCTATCCTATCCTATCCTCTATCCTATCCTATCCTCTATCCTATCCTATCCTCTATCCTATCCTATCCTCTATCCTATTCTATCCTCTATCCTATCCTATCCTCTCTCCTATCCTCTATCCTCTATCCTATCCTATCCTATCCTCTATCCTATCCTCTATCCTATCCTATCCTCTATCCTATCCTATCCTCTATCCTATCCTCTATCCTATCCTATCCTGTATCCCATCCCATCCTCTATCCTATCCTATCCTCTATCCTATCCTATCCTCTATCCTATCCTATCCTCAATCCTATCCTATCCTCTATCCTATCCTATCCTCTATCCTATCCTATCCTCAATCCTATCCTATCCTCAATCATATCCTATCCTCTATCCTGTCCTATCCTCTATCCTATCCTATCCTCTATCCTATCCTATCCTCTATCCTATCCTATCCTCTATCCTATCCTATCCTCTATCCTATCCTATCCTCTCTCCTATCCTACCCTCTATCCTATCCTATCCTCTATCCTATCCTATTCTCTATCCTATGCTATCCTCCATCCTATACTATCATCTATCCTATAATATCCTCTATCCTATGCAATCCCCTATCCTATCCTCTATCCTATCCTATCCTATCCTCTATATTATCGTATCCTCTATACTATCATATCCTCTATCCTATGCTAACCTCAATCCTATCTAATCCTCTATCCTATCCTCTATCCTATTCTATCCTCTATAATATCGTATACCCTATCATATTCAATCCTCTTTCCCATAATATCATCTATCCTATCCTATGCTCTATCCTATGGAATCCTCAACACTATCCTCTATTCTATAATATCCTCTATCCTATCCTATCCTCTATCCAATCCTATTCTCTATCCTATCCTATCATCGAACCTATACTATCCTCCATCGTCTCCTACCCTCTATCCTATCCTATCCTCTATCCTATCCTATCCTCTATCCTATCCTATCCTCTATCCTATCCTATCCTCTATCCTATCCTATCCTCTATCCTATCCTATCCTATCCTCTATCATATCCTATCCTCTATCCTATCCTATCCACTGTCCTATCCTATCCTCTATCCTATCCTATCCTTTATCCTATCCTATCCTAACATCTATCCTATCCTATCCTCTATCCTATCCTATCCTCAATCCTATACTATCCTCTATCCTATCCTATCCTCTATCCTATCCTATCCTCTATCCTATCCTATTATCCATCCTATCCTATCCTCTATCCTATCCTATCATCTATCCTATCCGATCCTCTATCCTATCCTATCCTATCCCCTATCCTATCCTATCCTCTATCCTATCCTATCCTCTATCCTATCCTATCCTCTATCCTATCCTATCCTCTATTCTATCCTATCCTCTATCCTATCCGATCCTCTATCCTATCGTAACATCTATGTTATCATATCCTCTACCCAATACTATCCTCAATCCTATCCTATCCTCTATCCTGTAATATCCTCTATCCCATCCTATCGTCTATCCTATACAATCCCCTACCCTATCCTCTATCCTATCCTATCCTCAATCCTATCCTATCCTCAATCATATCCTATCCTCTATCCTGTTCTATCCTCTATCCTATCCTATCCTCTATCCTATCCTATCCTCTATAATATCGTATCCTCCATCCTATCCTATCCTCTATCCTATCCTCTATCCTATCCTCTATCCTATCCTCTATCCTATCCTCTATCCTATCCTCTATCCTATCCTCTATCCTATCCTCTATCCTATCCTCTATCCTATCCTCTATCCTATCCTCTATCCTATCCTCTATCCTATCCTCTATCCTATCCTATATTATCCTCTATCCTATCCTATCCACTATCCTATCCAAACCCCATATCCTATCCTCTATCCTATCCTATCCTCTATCCTATCCTATCCTTTATCCTATTCTATCCTCTATCCTATCCAATCCTCTATCGTATCCTCTATCCTATCCTATTCTCTATCCTATCCTATCCTCTATCCTATCCAATCCTCCATCCTATCCTATCCTCTATCCTATCCTGTCCTCATCCTATCCTATCGCCTATAATATCGTATCCTCTATCCTATCCTATACTCCATAATATCGTATCCTCTATCCTATCCTATCCTCTATCTTATAATATCCTCTATCCTATCCTATCCTCTATCCTATCCTATCCTCTATCCTATCCTATCCTCTATCCTATCCTATCCTCTATCCTATCCTATCCTCTATCCTATCCTATCCTCTATCCTATCCTATCCTCTATCCTATCCTATCCTCTATCCTATCCTATCCTCTATCCTATCCTATCCTCTATCCTATCCTATCCTCTATCCTATCCTATCCTCTATCCTATCCTATCCTCTATCCTATCCTATCCTCTATCCTATCCTATCCTCTATCCTATCCTATCCTCTATCCTATCCTATCCTTTTTTTTTTTTTATCGTGAGGAAATGTTTTATACATACCCCGACTCCCTGGGGGAAGCCGGGGTTATGTGGTATTCTCCCCGGGGGGCGAGCCCCCGGGGACTACCCACTAAAACCTCACGCCCACCTAAGCTACACGGGAGGTGCCTGGATCACGCGAGTACTCAACAGGACACCTCCCAGCTAATACATGCCACCCCGGGGGAGGGGGTTAGCCTCCCCCACTGCCTACTCTATAAGACCCCGGGCGGAGGGACCCGCCCGGTGTCCCCATCTCCGGAGCCTTCGGATTGGGCTTCCCGAGGCCCAGCTCGGTCCACCCACAGCTCCCGGAGTCTTCGTGCCCCGCTCGGAGCCGGTATCCCGAAGGAACCAGCCCCGGCCGAGGCAAGAAGACGCCGCCACCGGGAGGAAGGGCCGTCGGAGGCGCGATCCGGCACGCCCCGACCCTTCCTTTCCCCAAACCCCCGACGGATCCCCCTCCCCAATCGGGGAGGGACGGACCGACACCCCCCTACACCGGGAAAATAACCCGTGGTGTCGGCCAATCACGGGGGAGCTGTGCTCCCCCCGGGGGCCCGGGTCAGCTCACACCCCGGGCCCCTAAGTTCACCGCCCCCAGTTGTGGGGGCATAACAGGACGCGGGGAAACTCCCCGCGCCAGCCCCACTCCGCCCCCCACAGCCGGGGGCACACGTTGGCGCGGGGGAGACCCCCGCGCCCTCCCAGCCGTCGCCGCCCCCCTCCTGGGGGCCACACGTCGGCGCGGGGGTCGTCCCCGCGCCCACACCCTCCTCGCCGAGCCCGGGTCCCGTTCCCGGGCCCGCTCGGCGGCCTCCTTCTGGGTCATTACAACCTCACAGAAGGAGGCCACCGCTCTCCACGACCCCTCGCTGTCGACCATGTGGTCGACCACGGTCGGCAGCGAGAGGTCCCACCCGCCCACTGCGTCTCTAAGGACACGGCGCGGCTCGGCCCAGGCCTGGCACTCCTCTAAGGTGTGCCGCGCCGTGTCCACATTCTCGTCGCAGTGGTGGCACTGCGTGGTCGGCTCCCGCCCCATCCTATGCAGGTACTCTCCGAAACAACCGTGACCGGAGAGCACCTGCGTGAGGCGGAAGGTCAGCCTTCCCCGCCTCCCGCACCATATAAGAAATATGGGCAGGAGGGCCCGGACAATCGGACGTGTGGAGGGTGCCAGGAGCACCCTCCACTCCGCAAATACGTCCGCCCGGGCCTGGCGTTTCTGAGCCTCGAGCTCCTCCTCCTCCTCGCTCGTGAGTTCCACCCCCGGCGGGCGGCGAAACGAGCGGGCGATATGGTATAGTTTCGCCCGCTCCGCCGCCACCAAATGGAGTGGTGGAACCACGGCGAGGAGACCCGCCACCTCCCCAGAGATGGTGCGGTACCCCCGTATGGCCCGCAGGGCCAGCCGTCGCCGCTCTCTTTCTAAGAGGTCTTGGCTTTTCTGGCTGGCCCCGAGCGAGCGGTGCCACACGGGGGCCCCATATAGGGCAATGGACCGCACCACCTCCATATAGAGGCGGCGGACATTCAGCTCCGGCCCCCCGATATTAGGCAGCAGCCGCGCAAGGGCGGATGCCGTCCTCTCTAATCGGGGGGCGAGGAGCTCGAAGTGCTCCACGAAACGCCAGCGGCCGTCGATCACCAGGCCCAGGTATCTCATACTGGGCCCTATCTCGACGGAGGTCCCGGCGACACGAATCCGGAGGTCTTGACCTCGGGGCAGCCGCCACGGCCGAGGCGATCCATACAGCCAGATCGCCTCGGTCTTTGCGGCGGCCACGGTTAGCCCCATCCTCCGGATTCGCCCGACAACGCAGTCCAGGGCAGCCTCTGCCAGGTGCCTGGTTCTCCTCCAATCCTCCCCCTCCGCGTATACTAGGGTGTCATCTGCATAACAGATGACACCCGTACCCGGGGGGAGGACAACCCGCAGCACCGCGTCGAATGCCAGGTTCCACAGGAGCGGCCCGAGGACCGACCCCTGCGGAACCCCGCGGTGCATCTCCCTCATATGCACGATCTTGTACCGGCCGGTAAACACCACCTCTCTGCCGCGGAGGTAGTCGCCGACCACCTCCCGGAGATAGGGGGGCACCTGGAAATATTCCATCGCCCCCGCTATCTCCTTCCAGGGCAGGGAGTTGAAAGCGTTGGAGATGTCCAACGACACCGCAATCAACACCCTGCCCCGAGCGACAGCCCGTTCACGGAGGAGACGCAGGCGCTCCAAGGCGTCTATCGTGGAGCGCCCCCTCCGGAACCCGTACTGGCTGTCGCTCAGGTCGGGACCACCTCGCGACAGGTGCTCGACGAGGCGGGCAGCAATTATTCTTTCGAACAGCTTGCCCGCCTCGTCGAGTAAACATACCGGCCGGTATGCAGAGGGAGACTCTGCGGGTTTCCCCTCCTTGTGGAGGAGAACCAGGCAGGCACTTTTCCACACTGTGGGGAAGACTCCCCGGCGCAGGCTCGCGTCCATAACGCTCCTGAACGCCGGGGCGAGGACCCTTAGGGCCAAGGCCATTACACCACCGGGAACCCCATCGGGGCCGGGGGCCTTCTTGCCTCCAGCCCGGAGTTCCCGGACGGCCCGGTCAAGCTCCCACTCGGTGACCCGGAACTCATCCGACCATTCTGTGGTCGGCTCCGGGGCGCGTTCCCTCCTCACCTCTTCCCCATCGCTGCGGGGAAGAGAGGGTCTAACCTCTCCGTGACCGGGGACGCCCAGGGGCGGAGCTTCCCAAGCACCGCCTTGTATGGGCGTCCCCATGGGTCGTCACGGAGGGTGAGCAGGAGCTCTTCCCAGGCCCTGGCCTTAGCAGCGGCTATAGCACGCTTGAGGGCCACAGCCGCCGATCTGTACTCCCTGTACAGCTCGGCGACCCTCGGCTCCGCGTCACCGCCCAGAAAATGGCGGCGACGGGCGCGGGTGTACTGGCGGCGGGCTCGGCCGGCCGAACTGCGTAGTTCGGCCAGCTCCCCCGACCACCAGTATGTTGACTTTCTCGGGGGCTGAGCTCGGACCCGAGGCATCGCCACGTCGCAAATCATTTGCAACGTGTCCCGGATCCAAGTTGCCCCCTTTTGTGCCCCGCGCTCCCTGGCCGATGGCCAGGCGGAGCCGATAATTGCGGCCCTCAGTAGGTCCCCGTCTAGTCGTTTCAGCGCCCATCTGGGCGCTGACGGGGTGCCACGCCGGAGGGGCGTGTCCATCGGCGGGTCCGAGACCACTGCCACGTCCATCAGGATGTAGCAATGGTCCGACAAAGTTTCTCCATCCCAGACCCGCCAGTTGGACACACGGCGAGAGGCGGCGGCGGTCGCGAACGATACATCCACTATCGACCAGCCGTTCCACCTCACGCACGTAGGCACGGAGCCCCGGTTTAACAACCGGAGCTCCATCCCCTCCGCCCAGTCTTCTAGGACTCCGCCTCGGGCGTTGGTCCCGGGGTTTCCCCATGTGGTGGACCTGGCATTGAAGTCCCCCAGGACCAACACCGGACCGGCTAAATGTGGGGCTATCATAAGCCCCAGCCGGTCCAGGAACCTCCCGAGTGCGGCGGAGTCATAACTGGGTGAGCTGTAGCACCCCACGACCAGAAGTCTTCCCCACTTCACCATTACCATCCCCCTGCCCCGTTCGACCACGGAGCAGGGGGGTACGGTCGCCGAATGTCGACGTGACCACACCGCCACGGAGCCGTCAGCGTCACCGAACCAGTGTGGATGGTCCGGGACGGTGTACGGCTCCGAGACGACGGCCAGGCCAACCCCCCACTCCTCCAGGCACAGGACCATCAGGTCCTGTGCCCGGCGGCAGTGGTTGAGGTTGGCCTGGAGGACCGGCTGGGGAGACCGGCGAGGCGCGTGGGCCATTATGCGGCGCCTTCAGGCCTCTCGTCCCCAACGATGGATGGGGGGGCAGGGGGATTAGTGTCCCTCGCCCCGTTCGGGTCTTCCTCCACCTCCATACTGGTTTGTTGGGAGGAGGTGGTGGGAGTGTCCTTTAATGACCTCTGGGTCCCTCTCGGCGGGCTTTTCGGCGGGTTTTGGGGAGGCGCCACACCGCCCCCCTTTTTTGCGCCCTTCTTCTCCTTCGGAGGCGGGGAGCAGGCTTTACTCCCCGCCTTGTGGTTTGCCGGCCTGCCGACCGCCGCGCAAACCACGCAGTGGGGTAGGGCCTTGCAGTCCACCGCCCGGTGGGACGCATCCCCGCAGCGGTAACAATGGCCGCTGCGGTCCTCCGCTGCAGTGCACCGCTGCCGGACGTGGCCCAGGGCTAGGCAGCGGAAGCACTGCAGCGGCCGCGCCTCCAGAACCACCACCTGGGCGGTAGACCACCCCACCCTCACTTTGCCGGCCTTTTCCAAGGCCAGCACTGCTACGGCCGGGCACTGCACCCATATCGTGCCGAGCCCGTTGGGTGGGATCTTCACCTCCCCCACCCTCACGGACTCGACGGTGCAGCCCCCGGCCTTTGCAACCGCCTCGGCCACCTCCCGGGGGGTCACGGACACATCCAGGCCCGTGAGGCGGAATTCCGCCTTCTTCACGGGCCTGGAGATCTTCACCCCCATGTCCCCCAGGACGGCGGACATCTTCGCCGCCAGGGCGTCGGCCTTGGAGCCTCCGTCGGCCCCGGGGACCTCTATAACGAGACCCCCGGTTACCGCCCTCTTCCAGTGGAGGGCCCCAATGCCAAGGGCGTCGAGGTCGACACCCTGGCGTGCCCTCCGGATCGCCTCCTCGTACGTGGTCTTTACCCCCTCGGGGACGGTCAGCGTGACCGCCGCCGCACGAGGGGGGGCTTTCACCCTGGTCGGGGCGTTCCTGCCCTTCACGGCAGAGGCCGCAGCATTCCCTCCCTTCTGGGTGGGTGCGGACTTCCCGGCTTTGGCAGCGGCCTTCGCAGCGGCTTTCTCTCGCCTGCCCACCATCCTCGCCCAGGTGTCCTCATCAGAGGCAGCCGGGGCCGGGGTGGTGGACGGGACCTGGGCCGCGGCATTCGCCCCCTTCTTCTTCTTCTTTTTCGCCTTCGCGGCCTCTCCCGCCACCGGGGCAGGGGCCGGCGTCGGCGGCGCGGGTGTCGGCAGCGCCAGAGGCATAGGAGGCGGCGGTTGGGGGGCACTACGCGTTCCCGCGGCCGGGGCAGCGGCCACGAGCGCGCGCCGGAGCTCCGCCCGCATCTCCTGACGGATCGAGCCCAACCCCGCCTCCAGCAACGCCCGCATCTGAGCCAACATGTCTGATGCGGGCGCCACTATCTCCGCTCCGACGCTAGGGGCCGGCAGGGGGGCAGCGTCCCGCAAACGCTTCATCGCCATCAGTTCCCCCCTGATGGCCTCCAGCGTTTCGCGGGTATCCCGGAGTTCCCTCTCGAGTGCCGCGCACCTCTCCCGCAGCCAGGCGCTTTCGGGGTCCATGAGGGAGGGAGGGCAGGAGTCCGATAGATGGTGTCCACCCTGGACGCCCCTGAGGACTAGCTCCTGTACCGCCGCCTCTATATCCTCATGGTTGTCCCGGAACCCTTTGAGGAATGTCCCCTTCAGGTTCCGGCTCCGTTCCGCCATATCCCGGTTGTCGCGGGACCGCTCAACAATTAGAGACGCCAGCTCTCCGGGGAGAAGGCTTCTTATCTCCGGGCGTGGTTTCTGGGAGGTCTCTTCAAGGCGCCCCCGCTTGTCGACCGGCGTCGGCGAGACCTTCGCCGAATCCAGCGGTCGCTTTCTGCTCCCGCTGCTGACCCCCGAGCGGACCGACGCCCGGTCATCCTCCTGATCGGGCACCGGGGTACCCCTCCCAGGCCGGGGCCTGGGATCCCGGGGAACCGGTGCCGGAGGCGGCATCAGATTCACCCGGGCCGGTGGTGGTCCCCTCACCAATGGCACTGCCACCACAGCTCCCCCCTCAACCACTTCCGGGTGTGGTTCCCCCTCCTTAACCTCCTCATTTTTGTTTATTAAAAAAGCATCCATAAAGATCCCACGAATATGGCGGGAAACAAGGTCCACCCGGGCAGAGCCCCCACTACCCGGGTAAGGCTAGATACGCACTGGAGGCGCCAGGTATCCAGTGGTTGTTGGTGCGCTCGCGACTGGTGTACCCCACCAGCCACGCCCTGTTACCAGGGCGTACCCTCTCGCCGCGCACCGAAGCTTAGGGTTGGGGATTTTTATAGAGGTTATCATCCTCGCGGCCCGGCCGGTTAAGGCAAGACCACCGTTCCGGTAAAACATGACCACCGGTTTACGGCCAGGGCCCTGCGGCGACCTCCCCGGTCGTTATCGCAGGACCCATTCCGCAGTTTTTCATCCCTCCGTGTGAACCTTACCGGCAAGGGAGGCCCTGCCAGGATCCGAAGATCCCGCCGGCATCGCCTCACACATCATTAGGACTACTTCCCGCGGAATACCCCTCGCTCCGTTAGCAACACACAACTGTGTGTGTTCCCAGGGACCACCACGAGGAGGTGGAGCGTAGAGGATTTTAGGGATATGACCGCCACCACTGTGGAATACCTAGTAGTGGATCCGAGTCTCCACTACTAAGCCCATATCCCCTCGGTCCCCATCCTATCCTATCCTCTATCCTATTCTATCCTCTATCCTATCCTATCCTATACTCTATCCTATCCTATCCTCTATCCTATCCTATCCGCTACCCTATCCTATCCTCTATCCTATCCTATCATTGATCCTATTCTATCCTCTATCATATCCTATCCTCTATCCTATCCAATCCCATATCCGAGGATAGGATAGGGTAGAGGATAGGATAGGATAGATGGTAGGAATGGATAGTCGATAGGATAGGATAGAGGATGTAATAGGGATAGAGGTCAGGATAGGATTGAGGATGGGATAGAATGGTGGATGGGATATGAAGGAGGATAGGATAGGATAGAGGATAGGATAGAATGCAGGATGGGATAGGATATAGGGTAGAGGATAGGAAAGGATAGACGATAGGATAGGATAGAGGATAGAATAGGATACAGGATAGGATTGCATAGAGGATAGGATGGGATAGAGGATAGGATATCATAGATGGTAGGATACGATAGAGGATAGGATAGGATAGAGGATAGTATAGGATAGAGAAAAGGATAGGTTAGAGGACAGGATAGTATAGTGGATAGTATAGGATGGATGATAGGATAGAGGATAGGAAAGAGGATTGGATAGGATAGAGGATCATATTGGATAGAGGATAGGGTAGGATAGAGTACAGGACAGGATAGAGAAAAGGATAGGTTAGAGGACAGGATAGGATAGTGGATAGTATAGGATGGATGATAGGATAGAGGACAGGATAGAGGATTGGACAGGACAGAGGATATTATAGGATAGAGGATAGAATAGGATAGATGATATTATAGGATTGAGGATAGGATATGATAGAGTATACGATATTATAAAAGATAGGATAGGATAGAGGATAGGATAGAGAATAGGAACCGATAGATGATAGGATAGGATAGAGGAAAGGACAGGATAGGGGATGGGATAGGATAGACGATAGGATATAATTGAAGATACGATATTATAGAGGATAGGATAGGATAGAGGATAGGATAGGATAGAGGATAGGATAAGATAGAGGATATGATAGGATAGAGGATAGGATAGGTAAGAGGATGGGATAGGGTAGAGGATAGGATAGGATAGAGGATAGGATAGACTATAGGATAGAGGATAGGATAGGATAGAGGATAGGATAGGGGATTTGATAGGATAGAGTATAGGATAGGATAGAAGATAGGATAGCACAGAGGATAGGATAGGATAGAGGATATGATAGAATAGAGGATAGGATAGGATAGAGGATTGGATAGAGGATAGGATAGGATAGAGGATATTATAGGATAGAGGGTATGATAGGATAGAGGATAGGATAGGATAGAGGATTGGATAGGATAGAGGATAGATGATAGGATAGGATAGAGGATTGGATAGGATACGAGATGGGATAGGATAGAGGATAGGATAGGGGATTTGATAGGATAGGGGATTTGATAGAATAGAGGTTAGGATAGGATAGAAGATAGGATAGGATAGAAAATAGGATAGGACAGAGGATAGGATAGGATAGAGGATTGGATAGGATACGGGATAGGATAGCATAGAGGATATGATAGGGGATTTGATAGGAAGAGGATAGGATAGGATAGAGGATAGGATAGAGGATAGGAAATGATAGAGGATAGGATAGGATAGAGGATAGGATAGAGGATAGGATAGAGAATAGGTTAGGATAGAGAATAGGAACGGATAGATGATATTATAGGATAGAGGATAGGACATGATAGAGTATACGATATTATAGAGGGTAGGATAGGATAGAGCATAGGATAGGGGATTGGATAGGATAGGGTAGAGGATAGGATAGAGGATAGGATAGAGGTTAGGATAGGATAGAGGACAGGATAGGATAGAGCATAGGATAGGGGATTGGATAGGATAGGATAGAGGATACTCTAGTTTAGAGGATAGGATAGAGGATAGGATAGAGGATAGGATAGGATAGAGGACAGGACAGGATAGAGCATAGGATAGGATAGAGGATAGGATAGGATAGAGGATAGGATATTATAGAGGATAGGATAGACGATAGGATAGGATAGAGGATAGGATAGGGTAGAGTATAGGATAGGATAGAGGATAGGATATTATAGAGGATAGCATAGACGATAGGATAGGATAGAGGATAGGATAGGATAGAATATAGCATAGAATAGAGGATAGGATAGGATAGAGGATTGGATAGAGGATAGGATAGGATAGAGGATATTATAGGATAGAGGATATGATAGGATAGAGGATAGGATAGGATAGAGGATTGGATAGGATAGAGGATAGATGATAGGATAGGATAGAGCATTGGATAGGATACGGGATAGGATTTGATAGGATAGAGGATAGGATAGGATAGAAGATAGAATAGGATAGAGGATAGGATAGGATAGAGGATAGGATAGGATAGAGGATAGGATAGGATAGAGGATAGGATAGGATAGAGGATAGGATAGGATAGAGGATAGGATAGACGATAGGATGGGATAGAGGATAGGATAGGATAGAGGATAGGATAGGGGATTTGATAGGATAGAGGATAGGATAGGATAGAGGATTGGATAGGATACAGGATAGGATAGGATAGAGGATAGGATAGGGGATTTGATAGGATAGAGGATAGGATAGGATAGAAGATAGGACAGGATAGAGGATAGGATAGGATAGGATAGAGGATAGGATAGGATAGAGGATTGGATAGGATACAGGATAGGATAGGATACAGAATAGGATAGGGGATTTGATAGGATAGAGGATATTATAGGATAGAGGATAGGATAGGATAGAGGATAGGATAGGATAGAGGATAGGATAGGATAGATGATATTATAGGATAGAGGATAGGATAGGATAGAGGATAGGATAGGATAGAGGATAGGATAGGATAGAGTTTAGGATAGGATAGAGGATAGGATAGGATAGAGAATAGGATAGGATAGAGAATAGGAGACGATAGGGGATATGATAGGATAGAGGATAGGATAGGATAGAGGATAGGATAGGATAGAGAATAGTGTAGGATAGATGATATTATAGGATAGAGGATAAGATAGGATAGAGGATAGGATCGGATCGAGGATAGGATAGGGGATAGGAGAGGATAGAGGATAGAATAGGATAGAGGATAGGATAGGATAGAGGATAGGATAGGGTAGAGGATAGGATAGTATAGAGGATAGGATAGGATAGAGAATAGCGTAGGATAGATGATATTATAGGATAGAGAATAGGATAGGATAGATGATATTATAGGATAGAGGATAGGATAGGATAGAGGATAGGATAGGGGAATGGATAGGATAGACGATAGGAGACAAAAGGGGATAGGATAGGTGATTGGATAGGATAGAGGACAGGAGACGATAGAGGATAGGATAGGATAGAGGATAGGATAGGATAGATGATATTATAGGATAGAGGATAGGATAGGATAGAGGATAGGATAGGGGATTGGATAGGATAGGATAGAGGATAGGATAGGGGAATGGATAGGGGATTTTATAGGATAGAGGATAGGAGACGATAGAGGATAGGATAGGTGATTGGATAGGATAGAGGACTGGGGACGATAGAGGGTAGGATAGGTGATTGGATAGGATAGAGGACAGGAGACGATAGAGGATCGGATAGGATAGAGGATAGGATAGGATAGAGGATAGGATAGTATAGAGGATAGGATAGGATAGAGGATAGAATAGGATAGAGGATAGGATAGGATAGAGGATAGGATAGGATAGAGGATAGGATAGTATAGAGGATAGGATAGGATAGAGAATAGGGTAGGATAGATGATATTATAGGATAGAGAATAGGATAGGATAGATGATATTATAGGATAGAGGATAGGATAGGATAGAGGATAGGATAGGGGAATGGATAGGATAGACGATAGGAGACAATAGGGGATAGGATAGGTGATTGGATAGGATAGAGGACAGGAGACGATAGAGGATAGGATAGGATAGAGGATAGGATAGGATAGATGATATTATAGGATAGAGGATAGGATAGGATAGAGGATAGGATATTATAGAGGATAGGATAATATAGAGGATAGGATAGGATAGAGGATAGGATAGAGGATAGGATAGGATAGAGAATAGGATAAGATAGATGATATTATAGGACAGAGGATAGGATAGGATAGAGGATAGGATCGGATAGAGGATATGATACGGGATTGGATAGGATAGAGGACAGGAGACGATAGAGGATATGATAGGATGGAGGATAGGATAGGATAGGTGATTGGATAGGACAGAGGACAGGAGACGATAGAGGACAGGATAGGATAGAGGATAGGATAGGATAGAGGATAGGATAGTATAGAGGATAGGATAGGATAGAGGATAGGATAGGATAGAGGATAGGATAGGATAGAGGATAGGATAGGATAGATGATATTATAGGATAGAGGATAGGATAGGATAGAGGATAGGATCGGATAGAGGATAGGATAGGGGATTGGATAGGATAGGATAGAGGATAGGATAGGATAGGATAGGATAGAGGATAGGATAGGATAGAGGATAGGATAGGGGAATGGATCGGGGATTTTATAGGATAGAGGATAGGAGACGATAGAGGATAGGATAGGTGATTGGATAGGATAGCGGACTGGAGACGATAGAGGGTAGGATAGGTGATTGGATAGGATAGAGGACAGGAGACGATAGAGGATAGGATAGGATAGAGGATAGGATAGGATAGAGGATAGGATAGTATAGAGGATAGGATAGGATAGAGGATAGGATAGGATAGAGGATAGGATAGGATAGAGGATAGAATAGGATAGAGGATAGGATAGTATAGAGGATAGGATAGGATAGAGAATAGGGTAGGATAGATGATATTATAGGATATATAATAGGATAGGCTAAATGATATTATAGGATCGAGGATAGGATAGGATAGAGGATAGGATAGGGGAATGGATAGGATAGACGATAGGAGACAATAGGGGATAGGATAGGTGATTGGATAGGATAGAGGACAGGAGACGATAGAGGATAGGATAGGATAGAGGATAGGATAGGTTAGATGATATTATAGGATAGAGGATAGGATAGGATAGAGGATAGGATATTATAGAGGATAGGATAATATAGAGGATAGGATAGGATAGAGGATAGGATAGAGGATAGGATAGAGGATAGGATAGAGGATAGGATAGGATAGAGAATAGGATAAGATAGATGATATTATAGGACAGAGGATAGGATAGGATAGAGGATAGGATCGGATAGAGGATATGATACGGGATTGGATAGGATAGAGGACAGGAGACGATAGAGGATATGATAGGATGGAGGATAGGATAGGATAGGTGATTGGATAGGACAGAGGACAGGAGACGATAGAGGATAGGATAGGATAGAGGATAGGATAGGATAGAGGATAGGATAGTATAGAGGATAGGATAGGATAGAGGATAGGATAGGATAGAGGATAGGATAGGATAGAGGATAGGATAGGATAGAGGATAGGATAGTATAGAGGATAGGATAGGATAGAGAATAGGGTAGGATAGATGATATTATAGGATAGAGAATAGGATAGGATAGATGATATTATAGGATAGAGGATAGGATAGGATAGAGGATAGGATAGGGGAATGGATAGGATAGACGATAGGAGACAATAGGGGATAGGATAGGTGATTGGATAGGATAGAGGACAGGAGACGATAGAGGATAGGATAGGATAGAGGATAGGATAGGATAGATGATATTATAGGATAGAGGATAGGATAGGATAGAGGATAGGATATTATAGAGGATAGGATAATATAGAGGATAGGATAGGATAGAGGATAGGATAGAGGATAGGATAGGATAGAGAATAGGATAAGATAGATGATATTATAGGACAGAGGATAGGATAGGATAGAGGATAGGATCGGATAGAGGATATGATACGGGATTGGATAGGATAGAGGACAGGAGACGATAGACGATATGATAGGATGGAGGATAGGATAGGATAGGTGATTGGATAGGACAGAGGACAGGAGACGATAGAGGATAGGATAGGATAGAGGATAGGATAGGATAGAGGATAGGATAGTATAGAGGATAGGATAGGATAGAGGATAGGATAGGATAGAGGATAGGATAGGATAGAGGATAGAATAGGATAGAGGATAGGATAGTATAGAGGATAGGATAGGATAGAGAATAGGGTAGGATAGATGATATTATAGGATATATAATAGGATAGGCTAAATGATATTATAGGATCGAGGATAGGATAGGATAGAGGATAGGATAGGGGAATGGATAGGATAGACGATAGGAGACAATAGGGGATAGGATAGGTGATTGGATAGGATAGAGGACAGGAGACGATAGAGGATAGGATAGGATAGAGGATAGGATAGGTTAGATGATATTATAGGATAGAGGATAGGATAGGATAGAGGATAGGATATTATAGAGGATAGGATAATATAGAGGATAGGATAGGATAGAGGATAGGATAGAGGATAGGAGACGATAGAGGATAGGATAGGATAGAGGATAGGATAGGATAGAGGATAGGATAGTATAGAGGATAGGATAGGATAGAGGATAGGATAGGATAGAGGATAGGATAGGATAGAGGATAGGATAGGATAGATGATATTATAGGATAGAGGATAGGATAGGATAGAGGATAGGATCGGATAGAGGATAGGATAGGGGATTGGATAGGATAGGATAGAGGATAGGATAGGATAGGATAGGATAGAGGATAGGATAGGATAGAGGATAGGATAGGGGAATGGATCGGGGATTTTATAGGATAGAGGATAGGAGACGATAGAGGATAGGATAGGTGATTGGATAGGATAGCGGACTGGAGACGATAGAGGGTAGGATAGGTGATTGGATAGGATAGAGGACAGGAGACGATAGAGGATAGGATAGGATAGAGGATAGGATAGGATAGAGGATAGGATAGTATAGAGGATAGGATAGGATAGAGGATAGGATAGGATAGAGGATAGGATAGGATAGAGGATAGAATAGGATAGAGGATAGGATAGTATAGAGGATAGGATAGGATAGAGAATAGGGTAGGATAGATGATATTATAGGATATATAATAGGATAGGCTAAATGATATTATAGGATCGAGGATAGGATAGGATAGAGGATAGGATAGGGGAATGGATAGGATAGACGATAGGAGACAATAGGGGATAGGATAGGTGATTGGATAGGATAGAGGACAGGAGACGATAGAGGATAGGATAGGATAGAGGATAGGATAGGTTAGATGATATTATAGGATAGAGGATAGGATAGGATAGAGGATAGGATATTATAGAGGATAGGATAATATAGAGGATAGGATAGGATAGAGGATAGGATAGAGGATAGGATAGGATAGAGCATAGGATAGGATAGAGGATAGGATAGGATAGAGGATAGAGGATAGGATAGGAGAGAGGATAGGATATGATAGAGGATAGGATAGAAGATAGGATAGTATAGAGGATAGGAGAGGATAGAGGATAGGATGGGATAGATGATAGGATAGGATAGAGGATAGGAGACGATAGAGGATAGGAGACGATAGAGGATAGGATAATATAGAGTAGAGAATAGGATAGAGGATAGAATAGGATAGAGGATAGGATAGGATAGAGGATAGAGGATAGGATAGGATAGAGGATAGGATATGATAGAGCATAGGATAGGATAGAGTTTAGGATAGGATAGAGGATAGGATAGGATAGAGAATAGGATAGGATAGATGATATTATAGGATAGAGAATAGGATAGGATAGACGATAGGATCGGATAGAGGTTATGATACGGGATTGGATAGGATAGAGAATAGGAGACGATAGAGGATTATATAGGATAGAGGATAGGATCGGATCGAGGATAGGATAGGGGATAGGAGAGGATAGAGGATAGGAGACCATAGAGAATATGATATGATAGAGGATAGGATAGGATAGAGAATAGTATAGGATAGATGATATTATAGGATACAGGATAGGATAGGATAGAGGATAGGATAGGATAGAGAATAGGATAGGATAGATGATATTATAGGATAGAGGATAGGGTAGGATAGAGGATAGGATCGGATAGAGGATATGATACGGGATTGGATAGGATAGAGAATAGGAGACGATAGAGGATTATATAGGATAGAGGATAGGATCGGATCGAGGATAGGATAGGGGATAGGAGAGGATAGAGGATAGGAGACCATAGAGAATATGATATGATAGAGGATAGGATAGGATAGAGAATAGTATAGGATAGATGATATTATAGGATACAGGATAGGATAGGATAGAGGATAGGATAGGATAGAGAATAGGATAGGATAGATGATATTATAGGATAGAGGATAGGATAGGATAGAGGATAGGATCGGATAGAGGATATGATACGGGATTGGATAGGATAGAGGACAGGAGACGATAGAGGATATGATAGGATGGATGATAGGATAGGATAGAGGATAGGATCGGATTGAGGATAGGATAGGGGATTGGATAGGATAGAGGATAGGAGACGATAGAGGATATGATAGGATAGAGGATAGGATAGGATAGGTAATTGGATAGGACAGAGGACAGGAGACGATAGAGGATAGGATAGGATAGAGGATAGGATAGGATAGAGGATAGGATAGTATAGAGGATAGGATAGGATAGAGGATAGGATAGGATAGAGGATAGGATAGGATAGAGGATAGGATAGGATAGATGATATTATAGGATAGAGGATAGGATAGGATAGAGGATAGGATCGGATAGAGGATAGGATAGGGGATTGGATAGGATAGGATAGAGGATAGGATAGGATAGGATAGAGGATAGGATAGGATAGAGGATAAGATAGGGGAATGGATAGGGGATTTTATAGGATAGAGGATAGGAGACGATAGAGGATAGGATAGGTGATTGGATAGGATAGAGGACTGGAGACGATAGAGGGTAGGATAGGTGATTGGATAGGATAGAGGACAGGAGATGATAGGATAGGATAGGATAGAGGATAGGATAGGATAGAGGATAGGATAGGATAGAGGATAGGATAGGATAGAGGATAGGATAGGATAGATGATATAATAGGATAGAGGATAGGATAGGATAGAGGATAGGATATTATAGAGGATAGGATAATATAGAGGATAGGATAGGATAGAGGATAGGATAGAGGGTAGGATAGGATAGAGCATAGGATAGGATAGAGGATAGGATAGGATAGAGGATGGGGACCGAGGGGATATGGGCTTAGTAGTGGTGACTCGGATCCACTACTAGGTATGCCACAGTGGTGGCGGTCATATCCCTAAAATCCTCTACGCTCCACCTCCTCGTGGTGGTCCCTGGGAACACACATAGTTGTGTGTTGCTAACGGAGCGAGGGGTATTCCGCGGAAAGTAGTCACAATGATGTATGAGGCGATGCCGGCGGGATCTTCGGATCCTGGCAGGGCCTCCCTTGCCGGTAAGACTCACACGGAGGGATAAAAAAACCGCGGAATGGGTCCTGCGATAACGACCGGGGAGGTCGCCGCAGGGCCCTTGCCGTAAACCGGTGGTCATGTTTTACCGGAACGGTGGTCTTGCCTTAATCGGCCGGGCCGCGAGGATGATAACCTCTATAAAAATCCCTAATGCCCTAAGCTTAGGTGCGCGGTGAGAGGGTACGCCCTGGCTACAGGGCGCGGCTGGTGGGGTACATCAGCCACTAGCGCACCATCTCTGGATACCTGGCGAACTCCAGTTGAAATTAGCCTTACCCGGGCAAGGAGGCTCTGCCCGGGCGGACGTGTTTTTTCCTGCCAATCTCGTGGGACCAGATATGGAATCGTATAATAAAAACCTTGATGTTGTGGGGGAGGCTGCCGATACGGCAGCAGCTGCGAAGGGGGAAGAGACGGCAGCGGTACCTGACGGGGAGGGGATGGCAACGATTACTGCCGGGGAGGACGCGGTCGTGGTCATCGCGGACGAGGACTCGGATGGGGATGAAACAATCATCTCCATCTCGAGCTCCGTCGGCTCGATCGTGACGCGCGGGGGCGCGGAGAAGCGGGGCGCGACATCTGGGGTCTCTGACCCCAAGCGTGCCCGGTTAGAGGGGGGGCAGCACACCCGCGGCGGGTCGGTGTCGCGGACGGACCCCGGGGAGGGCTCGTCGGGGACGCCCACCATGGATCTGGCCCTCGGCGGCCGCGCCGAGAGGAGTCAGACGAGGAGGGTGGATGACCTCATCGAGCTGGGTGGGAGGATGCCGACAGCGCAGCTAGTAGGGGAGGTGGAGGAGGCGATGTTGAGGGTGGAGAGAGTCTCCACCGTCTCAAAGGGCCTCAAGGGGGACCTGGCTAAAGACTTGCGGGATTGTTCTGCAGTCGCCAGGGCCCACTGCACCACCTTGATGCAGCGGTGCTTTACCGGGATGGCGTGGCAGGGTAGCCAGGAGGTGGCCCGCCTCCGCGAGCAGAACGCGGCCCTCGCGAAGGAGGCGGGTGACCTCCGGGCGAGGCTCCGGTCAATGGAGGCCGGGCGGCGGGCGAACACCGACAGCGGTCGCCGGGCGGGACATGCGCCAATAGGGGAAGCGCCCCCCGCCTCCTCGACAGCGGGGGTCCGTACGCGGGGGATGGAGGCGATGGGACCGTCGGGGGAGGGAGCGGGAGTTTTGGACTCCGAAGCCCTGCTTCTCCGGGTCGGCGCGCTGATAACGGCCAGGAACCGGGAGCTAGAGGCCCGGATGGAGGAGCGGTTCCGGACGATTCTGGCCGGGTTGGCCCCGGCCCTCCGGGCGGAGGGTAAATCGGCGCGCGAGGCGACGCCGGTGGCTTCTCTGCCGGCGACGTCTGTCACCAAGGGGACTGGACCGGTGGTCGTGTCCAACGTGAGGGTGGTGCCCCCCGTTATCATTCCGCCACCGGTCGTCCCGGCCTCGTGGATGGAGGTGACGAGCAAGGCGGCGAAGAGGGCCAAGAAGAAGATGGCCGCGGAGGAGGCTGCGGCGAGAGCAGCCGCGGCCGAGGCAGCTGCCGCCGCTTCACGGCTGCAGGCTGCGAGGGAGCCGAGGGCGGCGGGCGGCGCACGAGTGCAGGGCGGCGCGAGCGCGGCGAAGCCCGCCGCCGGGAGGGACGGTGGCCTGGGACGCACCCCCAGAACGGGAGCAGTGGCCATCACCATCCCCGAGAGCTGCAAGCTCACTTATTCGGAGGTGATGGCCAGGGCAAAAGAGAGGGTGGACCTCAAGGCTATCGGGATCGAGTCGGGGGTGCTTCCCAGGCGGTCGAAAACCGGCGGGATTCTCCTGGAGGTCAGGGGCACGGGGTGCCAGGAGAAGGCACGGGCCCTCTCCGGGAGGATCGCCGAGGCGCTTGGGGGGACCGGGGTTAAGGTCTCCCAGGCGGTCAAGCGCGGCGAGGTGCGCGTGGCGGGCCTGGACGACTCGGTGTCGCCCGGGGACGTAGCGGCGGCGCTGGCGGCGGCGGGGGGTGTTCCGCGGCGGAGTTCCGGGTCGGCGAGATCCGCAGACCCGCCTCGGAGCAGGCGCTGGGCTCCTGTTGGGCCCAGGGCCCCCTCGCGGCCGTCAAGAAAGTGTTGGCGGGAGGCCGGCTGCTGGTCGGCTGGTCCTCGGCCCGCGTCGAGGCGCTGAGGGAGCGGCCCCTCCAATGCTTCCGTTGTTTGGAGACGGGGCACACGCGGGCGACATGCAAGAGCGCGGTCGACAGAGGCGCGATGTGCTACCGCTGCGGGGCGGCGGAGCACCGGGCTTCGGCCTGTAAGGCCGCCCCCAGGTGTCCGCTCTGCGCGGACCTGGGGAGACCATCGGGCCATAGATTCGGGGCCAAAGCGTGTGCCCCGGCTCCCAAGAGGGGCCGCGCGGCGACGAAAGAGAAGGGCGCGTCTGGGGCTGCATCCGCGCAGCGGCCGCAGACGGCGCCGGGGGCCCGGACCTCCCAGGGAGGGGACTCTGCAGAGCCC
This sequence comes from Halictus rubicundus, assembly GCF_050948215.1. Taxonomy (NCBI): domain Eukaryota; kingdom Metazoa; phylum Arthropoda; class Insecta; order Hymenoptera; family Halictidae; genus Halictus; species Halictus rubicundus. The sequence goes on from NW_027488893.1 coordinate 218,937, forward strand.
ATGTTAGAGTAGGTACTTTTAATCCTACTCCGGTTCTGCAGGCGAACCTCAACCACTCGCGCGCGGCACAGGACCTGTTTGTCCAAGCCGTGCGCGAGTGGGGGGCTGGGCTGGCAGTTGCGGCGGAGCCGTACGCAATCCCCGAACACCCCTTCTGGGTGGGGGACGAGATCGGCTCCGTAGTAATAGTGGCGGGAAGCATCCCCGGGTCCCCGTCGGTCTCCCTTCTGGAGCGGGGCGAGGGATTCGTGGCGGTGCAATGGGGGGACATCGCGGTTGTCGGGATCTACATCTCGCCGAGCTGTGGCCTCGATCAATTTCGGGGGTTCCTGGGCGGGCTGAACAGCTGCATCGCGCGGTGCAGCGCCCGCCCGGTTCTCGTTTTGGGAGACTTCAATGCCCACGCGGTATCGTGGGGGAGTCCCAGGACGACCACTAGGGGTAGCGAGGTGTTAAACTGGGCGGCCGGCCTGGATCTCCGGTTGATTAACCGGGGATCCACGCCGACGTGCGTGCGTCCGCAGGGGGTCTCGATTGTCGACCTGACATGGGGGACTCCCTCGGCCGTGCGCCGGGTGTCGGGATGGAGGGTGGCCGAGGAGATAGAGATTGCGTCAGACCATACGCCCATCGTCATGGACGTGTGGCCCACCCTCCACGCGCGGGATTCCCGGCCGGGCCGGGGGGACCGACGGCCGCGATGGGCCTTGAAGCGGCTGGACGCGGATGCGTTCGGGGCCGCGGTAGCCGCGGCGACATGGACGGGGCCGGCCCTGTCCGAGCTGGCGCCTGCGCAAGGGGCGAGGCGGCTGCGGGAGGTAATGACGGCGGTGTGCGACACCGCCATGCCCCGCAGCCGGTTCGCCCCCAGGAGGGCGGCGTACTGGTGGTCCGCCGGCATTGCGGAGCTCCGGCGTGCCTGCAATGCCGCGCGGCGTCGGTACGGCCGAGCGCGTAGGAGGCGCGACGACGAGGAGGCGACGGCGAGGCTCGGCGGGGAGTACCGAGCCGCGCTCGGGGTTCTCCGCAGGGCTATCGCGCGGGCCAAGGCCGACGCGTGGTCGGAGCTCGTCGGCACGGTGGACTCCGATCCATGGGGGCGCCCGTACAAGCTTGTCATGAACAAGCTGCGCGCGTGGGCGCCTCCGGTGACGGAGTCGATGGACCCCCACCTGCTCGAGGGAGTGGTGGCGTCCCTCTTCCCGCGAGAGGGGGGACAACTGCGCCGCTCCCATTGGGAACAGGAGCCTCTCTCCTGGTCCGCAGAGTGGGAGGTGTCGGCCGGCGAGCTGGGTGAGGCGATGGCCAGGGCGCGGCGGGTGGGCCGCAAGGCCCCGGGCCCGGACGGGGTGCCGGGCCGCGCGTTGGTCTTGGCCCTGGAGGGGGGACTCGCCGCCGAACTCCGGCAGCTGTATAACGGCTGTCTGAGGGAGGGGGTGTTCCCCACGGAGTGGAAGTCGGGCAGGTTGGTCCTCCTTCCGAAGGGGGGCAAGTCACGGGACTCACCCTCAGGGTACCGGCCAATTTGTCTGCTGGACGAGGCGGGGAAGTTGTTCGAGCGCGTACTCGTTGGACGCCTCGTCCGGCACCTGTCGGCGGGAGGGGTCCCCGATCTGAGCGGGGTTCAATTCGGCTTCCGGGAGGGTCTCTCCACCGTCGACGCTATTCGGCGGGTGAGGGCTCTCTCGGAGGCCTGTACGAGGGGGGGGCGGTGTTGCGTTGGCGATATCCTTGGATATCGCTAACGCGTTCAACACCGTCCCCTGGGATCGGATAATGGAGGCCCTGGTCTTCCACCGGGTGCCTCTGTATCTCAGAAGGGTGATCGGGAGCTATCTCTCCGACAGGGGTATAGAGTATCCCGGCCGGTACGGGATGGTGCGCAGGGGCGTCGTGCGCGGGGTTCCGCAGGGCTCGGTGTTGGGCCCGTTGCTGTGGAATCTTGCGTACGATCGCGTCCTGCGGGAGGAGATGCCCCCCGGGGTCAGCCTGACGTGTTACGCCGACGACACGCTGGTATTGGCCACCGGGAGGTATGCGAAGGAGGCCATCTGCCTGGCGGAGCGCGGCGCGTGGCGCGCGGTGCGCGCGATCCGGTCGCTGGGCCTAGAGGTGTCCGTCGAGAAAACCAGGGCCATGTGGTTTCTCCGCTCGGCCCGGTTGGCGGCGCCTCCCCAGTGCTGGATCTGCGTGGGGGAGGGGATGGTCAGGGTCGGGTCCCAGATGCGGTACCTGGGACTCGAGCTTGACGGCCGGTGGCGTTTTGACCGCCACCTTGAGTCGCTGGCGCCCCGGGCGGAGAGGGCGACCGCTGCGCTCGGGCGCCTTCTCCCGAATCTCGGGGGACCCTGTGGACGGGTGCGTCGTCTGTTCGCGGTGGTGGTGCGAGTTTTGGTCCTGTACGGAGCCCCTGTATGGGCGCGCGATGTCTTGGCTAGGGGGCGCAGTGGCGGCACACGGTCGCTGCTGCGTCGCATCGAGCGCAGGCTGGCCATAGGCATCGTGCGGGGGTACCGCACCATTTCATACGCGACGGCGATGGTGATGTCGGGGCTGATCCCCCTCGAGCTGGAGGCCCGCGTGTTGGCGGATGTGCATACGCACTCCAGGGAACTCCGGCTCCGGGGGGTGGCCCCGGATCAGGCGCGGCTCATGGTGGATGAGCTCAGGCGACATGCTCGGCGGCACGCAGCCCGGGAGTGGCGCGATAGCCTTCCCGGGACGAGGGAGGGCGAGAGGCGGGCCGTTCGGGCCATCCTCCCGGTGTTCGATCAATGGAACAGGGGATGGATGGGGCATAGGGTCTCCTACCGTGTGACGCAGGTGATGAGCGGGCACGGGTGCTTCGGCGACTACCTGTGTCGCATCGGGAGGGAGACCGAGGAGGCGTGTCACCACTGCGGCGAGCCGCGGGACACGGCGCAACACACTCTGGAGGAGTGTCCGGCATGGGGGGGAGAGCGCCGTGCCCTGCGGCGCGCGGTGGGCCACGACCTCTCGCTCCCGGCTGTCGTCGCTGCGGCAGCCGGTGGCGAGGAGGCGTGGAGGGGGTTCGCTTCCTTCTGCGAGCGGGTTATGCTGCGGAAGGAGGCTGCGGAACGGGATCGGGAGCGTAATCACGATCCCGGCCGAAGGGGGGGGAGGCGCCGCAGGGTACGCCCCGGGGGCGTACCCCCGTTGCGACGCCTCTGACGCGAGCGGGGACGCCCTTGATGATCTCGAGGCGGGGGATCGGATATCCCCTTACACTCGGTCACCAACGGCGTCCCCGGAGGCCGCCGGGCATCTCGGGCGGGGGCCCGGAAGCTCATCGGGCGGCCTAACAGGGGGGGAAGGCGCCACGTCGTCCGTTGCGTGGTGCCTTCGGATAGAGTAGGTACGGGAGGGGGCCGCGTCCCCCCCCTGGGTGGTATGCTAAGGCGGGGGCACACCGGATTGACATGCGCGCGCAGAGCACGGGTGCCCCCAGGAGTCTAGGGACGGACGGGGAGGAGTTAGTGGGTATACTCGGCGTTGCACCAACCAGCCGAGGAGTCCCACATAACCCGGACCACCCCCCCCCCCCGGGGGGGTTCGGGTATCCGTAACGAGATTACCTCCTCGGAAAAAAAAAAAAAAAAAAAAATAGGATAGGATAGAGGATAGAGGATAGGATAGGATAGAGGATAGGATATGATAGAGGATAGGATAGGAGATAGGATAGTATAGAGGGCAGGAGAGGATAGAGGATAGGATGGGATAGATGATAGGATAGGATAGAGGATAGGAGACGATAGAGGATAGGATAATATAGAGGATAGAATAGGATAGAGGATAGGATAGGATAGAGGATTGGATAGGATAGAGGATAGGATAGTATAGAGGATAGGATAGGATAGAGAATAGGGTAGGATAGATGATATTATAGGATAGAGAATAGGATAGGATAGATGATATTATAGGATAGATAATAGGATAGGATAGAGGATAGGATAGGGGAGTGGATAGGATAGACGATAGGAGACAATAGGGGATAGGATAGGTGATTGGATAGGATAGAGGACAGGAGACGATAGAGGATAGGATAGGATAGAGGATAGGATAGGATAGAGGATAGGATAGGATAGAGGATAGGATAGGATAGAGGATAGGATAGGATAGAGGATAGGATAGGATAGAGGATAGGATAGGATAGAGGATAGGATAGGATAGAGGATAGGATAGGATAGAGGATAGGATAGGATAGAGGATAGGATAGGATAGAGGATAGGATAGGATAGAGGATAGGATAGGATAGAGGATAGGATAGGATAGAGGATAGGATAGGATAGAGGATAGGATAGGATAGAGGATAGGATAGGATAGAGGATAGGATAGGATAGAGGATAGGATAGGATAGAGGATAGGATAGGATAGAGGATAGGATAGGATAGAGAATAGTGTAGGATAGATGATATTATACGATAGAGGATAAGATAGGATAGAGAATAGGGTAGAATAGATGATATTATAGGATAGAGGATGGGATAGGATAGAGGATAGGAACGGATAGAGGATAGGATCGGATAGATGATATTATAGGATAGAGGATAGGATAGGATAGAGGATAGGATAGGATAGAGGATAGGATAGGATAGAGGATAGGATAGGATAGAGGATAGGATAGGATAGAGGATAGGATAGGATAGAGGATAGGATAGGATAGAGGATAGGATAGGATAGAGGATAGGATAGGATAGAGGATAGGATAGGATAGAGGATAGGATAGGATAGAGAAAAGGATAGGATAGATGATATTATAGGATAGAGGATAGGATAGGATAGTGGATAGGATAGGATAGAGGATAGTGGATAGGATATGATAGAGGATAGGATAGGATAGAGGATAGGATAGGATAGAGGATAGGATAGGATAGTGGATAGGATAGGATAGAGGATAGGATAGGATAGAGGATAGGATAGGATAGAGGATAGGATAGGATAGAGGATAGGATAGGATAGAGGATAGGATAGGATAGTGGATAGGATAGGATAGAGGATAGGATAGGATAGAGGATAGGATAGGATGAGGATAGGATAGGATAGAGGATAGGATAGGATAGAGGATAGGATAGGGTAGAGGATAGGATAGGATAGAGGATAGGATAGGATAGAGGATAGGATAGGATAGAGGATAGGATTGGATAGAGGATAGGATAGGATGGAGGATAGGATAGGGGATTGGATAGGATAGGATAGAGGATAGGATTGGATAGAGGATAGGATAGGATGGAGGATAGGATAGGGGATTGGATAGGATAGAGGATAGGAGACGATAGAGGATAGGATAGGGGATTGGATAGGAAGGAGGACAGGAGACGATAGAGGATAGGATAGGATAGAGGATAGGATAGGATAGAGGATAGGATAGGGTAGAGGATAGGATAGGATAGAGGATAGGATAGGATAGAGGATAGGATAGGATAGAGGATAGGATAGGATAGAGGATAGGATAGGATAGAGGATAGGATAGGATAGAGGATAGGATAGGATAGAGGATCGGATAGGATAGAGGATAGGATAGGATAGAGGATAGGATAGTATAGAGGATTATCTATTATCTATAGAATAATCGGAATAGATAATCCCTATCCTATTTAGATTTTCCCTTTCTTCCCTTTCGTAGGACAGCAGTCGGAGTTGTTGTCCGGAATCCTTTCAATATATACATACGAGAAAAAGGGTCTTGGGGGATGAAAAACGGCGAAGCAGGGTGGCAGAGAGGAAGGCGACCACTCAGCCGACGAAGTTATACGGCTGTCCGAGTGGCGAGGACAAAGGGACCATTTTATTATCGGGTGCCGACGAGGCTTGCCTCGCCTTGCCTCGCCTTGCCTCGCCTCGGCGAAATTTGGCCGAAACCGACGCGCTGCAATAATATTTTCCCGTGTCCCGTCCGTTATGTTCGCCCGCTAATTTATGTCGCGCTGCACTTAACGGTTCCCCGTTGGCTATCTTAACTGTCAGCTTCCTGCTTTCGGGAATACAACGCGATCGGCGCCGCTCGGCGCCTCTCCTCTCGTGTCGCTTTATCATCGAATTATGCGGCCCCCGTATCTCATTTTTCGGGCCAGGCCAACGCGATGGAGACATTAAAGGCAGGTGATGCGACACGTTCGCTTCTCCCCGTGTATTTTTAACTCTCGATTAAGCTCTCGGTCCTCGGGCTTGCAACGGTGGACCGGTCGACGCCGACTTTCGGCGGAAACGTTCTTATCTGGTACAACGAAACCGCGATTCGGAACCCCGATACGCGAATGCTGGGTCCTTCTGACCCGTCCCTTCAAAATTCTCACCTGACCGCACCGGAGAACAATTCTTTTTAACATTTACCTAACAATATTTTCAGCAATTGTACCGTACCAAAAGGAAACATTTTTCTTTTGCATTCTGATCTGCAACGAAATTGGATGACGTTACTGTAAGTGAATTGTTACAATTTAAATTGCTGATGAAAAATCCGCTAAAATGTCTTTAACCATGCGTTTTTAAAAATTATGTCATAATCGCTAGTACTAAGTCCTGGAACCACCGCATCCGTCAAAATGACGGATTTAAAATTCTTTATTTTACAAATATTGATCTTGAGATTTTATTCCACTTGCTTTCTTCCAAATCCGAAATTATTGCGGTTTTATGTGCTCGCACGATCACAGATCAATTTATGTTTGAGGCATAGAAATATGCATTGAAACCATAAAGTGCAACACCGAATATCACAGAAAAATTTTGCTTATCGACGTCAGAGTTAAACAAATGTTCTGGGTCGATCTGCTATGCGTTCGAGGCTCTTTTCCCGACTGTTTCATAACATTTTGTAAAATTGTTGTATATTTTCTGCCTGCGCGTTACGCCTGGACAGTGAATACGGGCGAGTCGAACAATAAGCGAGTTGACAGAACGAACGCGCGTTTATCCGCGACGAAAACGCCACGGGGGTGCGGAAGGAGGGGCGGTAGGTGGAAAAATGAAAATTTACCACGGCTCGTAACCGACCGCTGTAGAAACGAAATTCCGCACAACCGTCGAGCGTGTTGAACACAGTCGGTATTACGGCCGTTTTATTCCGCTAATGCCCCGTGCTCTGTCCGTCTACTCGCGCTTTTATTCATGAACACGCGAGGAGATATGCCCGCCGCGCCGCGCCGTGCCCGCCGCTCGCTGAAATCTCTTGTCCGCCTGGCAACGAGCAGCGTTCGCGTTAACGAGTGGCCAACTGAAAATAATTTGCAGTCGATAATCTTGTGTCGCGACGACTAGGCTACAACCTGCGATCGTCTTGCTGTTCCCCAAAAATTCTTCTAACTTTCAATTAATCATTCCTTAAGGGCCCGGGATAGTCACGTGACTTTTTAATTAATAATTTCCATTCACAGCCTTCAGACACAGACTTAAGATCCGTCTTGGCCTTGATCCGACGGGTCTTAATAAGTCTGTGACTAAACCTGTCACATTTTTTGCTTTGTATTATCGATATTATGAATTTTGACGCCAGAAACGTGCTTCAAGTTTTTCGCTGTATTTCGCTGAGAATCATGACAAAATACAACTCAATTTGTAGCTTTAGATATTTTCATTCAGAGTTCAGAAAACTCATCCAATGGCATAAAAATGCTTGCATTCCACGACATGCACATCGTCAAATTTTGGCCTACTTCTAACAATTATATTACCCAATATCTGCATTATCTCGGCAGCTCCTAACCAGCGCGCAGTAGATTGAACCTTCCTCTTTCGAATGAGCCCTTTACCAGCGACAAAATATTCTTCTGTAAGGACGAAAAGTTGATGCACGTAAAACCATTTTTCGCCTATTTTTGTCGGTAACGTGGTCACTCTACCTTATCGCGAATCTACGAAGACCGGGCCCATAATGAAGCGAAACGGAATCTTAAGTGGATTATTATTCAGTTTTTAACATGTACTAGTGTCAACGACCATATCTCACTGAAAAAACCGATTCTCGTCCGATCATCGAAGTTAAACAGTGTTGAGCGTGGTTAGTACTTGGATGGGTGACCGCCTGGGAATACCGCGTGTTGTTGGCACACTTTTTTTTTATTTTTCATTCATTCTTATCTTTTAAAACGGTAGATGCCATTGCATAGTTCTTTTCATCTCGTTTTCAAAAATTAAAAAATAGCACAGATTTTGACCAGGCTTTTGTCGCTGCTCGCCGTGGCATCGTTTGGGAGGAAAGAATCGAGGGGGTTGCAGGGGGGTGTATTCGTGGGGCGTGAGTCGCGTACACACCGCAGCACCCTAATGCCGGCTGCTTACGAGTTGATTTATTTATCGGAGTGGCAATACCACGACGAATCCACCCTAAGAGCACGCCAGATTACCGGGGAGCCGGTGTGTATCTTTCTCGCGGACCTCTATGGACGCATAATAGACACGCGTGATAGAGGAGAGAACGACTCCTTGTGTCCCGTCGAGGAGAATCGACGCCGTGGTGTGCCGGGCCCATAATGCACCCCGAGAAGTGACGAATGCGCAAGCATCGCCGTGTCCCGGCGAGGGTGAAGCATTCTGTTAATATTTGCTTATGCGAGCGCGACACGTATACTTTCCTTGTTGGCGGACGGTTAGTTGCTGGCCCATCGCCTGTTATTCTCAGTTTCGGGACGGTTATGAATTCTTTCGGGGTTCCCGATGATGTCTAGAATAATATGCCAGTGTTGCTTCTGTTGTATACGTACTGTCTTCTGTACAACTTTGGCGGTTGTATTGAGCTTGCAGCGCAGAGTTGTCCAATCAGGTTTTCATACTTACATTTCTTCACAATTCTCTTTAAAATTTTGAAATATCTATACGTATGAAATCGAAAAAATATTCGTCAGCTATTTCATTGAAAAACAAAATGTTACTGACCGGTAGTCTGCATCTTTATGCAAAATAAAAATTGTGCAGGTCGTTTGTAAAGAATGGAAGTTAAATAAAAGTCTATTTTCTCTGGTTCGTTGGAAGCAGCTCGGTTCGGTGAGAATTCGCAGCTCTTTATCCATCAAAAAAATGGCGAAAGACTAACGAAAACGGTGCGGGGACGCGCAAAAGTGGACAGAGGCGAGTCGGCGCGATCCCCGGGGGTGCTGGGGTGGGTGCGCACAATGGGCATGAAATCCGAAAAAGGGGGAGGCTGCAGATAATTGGCCGGAGCGTTTGCAGAGCGTCAAATCGCGAGGTCAATCCGCTCGCACGGCAATCTCACCCTCCTCGATCCCGCTGCAACCCCTCCGGCCGCTGCCACCCCCACGATGCGAACACGCGGGGATGAAAATCGAGGTCGAATGCCGGGAAATATGGACGGCTACTCGGTCATTCGCGATCCTCCGAGTGTACACGTGCTATTTTCTGTTGCCGGAAATCCCTTTTCTTCTTGGTTCATCCCTGGCAATTTCTATTCTTTTACTTGTAAGATCAGTCTGGAGGATAGTTGGCGAAGAGAGATGTTCGAAGAACCCTAGGTCGGGAAATTTAATAATTTCATAGTCTCTTAGTTATCAAGGTTGATCTTTTTATTAGACCTCATACAACTATCCAATAAATTAGCTATTAGAATATTCTTATTATTCTGCATAAAAATCTACTTAGCACTCGAATGGTGACTGTAAGGCGAAACTAAAAATTGCTGTATCATTACTGAAAATATTGATCACGTTATTAAATTTGTTTGTATTCAGTAAATTACTAAACATTTCAGTATTGTACGAGTAAATTGCACCATTTTCGTATGTGTACAATAAAAAAGATATATAGAAAGGAAATATTCTAGGTCTGAAGAAATGTTTCGTTTCGGAGTTAAAATAGCTTCGAGTGCAAAGGGTTAGTAATCACTCAAATATTCTCATCGGCAATCTCATTGACGATTTCGGAATGGAACAGATTCTTCCGGGGGGAGTACAATGTTCGGTATCGGGAAAGAATGGAAAAAGCGAGGGCAGGATATTCTCGGTCGAAAGATTTGTTACACACGGCAAAGAAAGGTTCGGCGACGGTTCAAGCAGAATAATCCCCGTCACCGGGCGTCTAGCGTCGTCGACAAGGGTGGAAAAACTGGATAACCCCGGTGGAAGCTGCTCGGCTAAGATGATGAATCTAGCGCGGAAGCACTTATGACATACGACTCGGAAAAGCTTGGTAGGGTGACTCGTCGCACCCTGCAGCTTTGTTTTCCGCATCACTGGTGCCGCCCCTGCTCGGATTACCCGGGGTGATCAGCTATGAAATTAACTCGCTCGCCGTCTCTCCAACCCCCTTCTGCCACCCCGTCCGCCCCTGGCTCGGCGAATTTTACATTCTTCGGGCCGATTAATCGGGCGACCTTGCTCGGAATTAAGATCGCGACCTCCCCGGTGAACTTCAATTAAAGAAAGAGACGTTACTGTAGGGGGTTCAGCCTGGAATTGGCGAACCGATGCTTCGTTTGGATTTAAAGATAAAGGGCGGATTCGAAATTGCCCGCTTCGACTTGTGTCCAATCAGCAGTTTACAATGAAGTATTTACCTTAAGCGTATGCTTTCGAGGGATTATTAGGTCTGCTGCGAAATCTGCCGAGCAGAATTTGATGCATTTCTAAAATTTAAAGAATTCCAAATTTTAAAATGTCCATTTTGCATAAAAATCCGCAGTCTAATGAGCACATGTCAGTGGAGTCGCTATTAAAAATCGATAGCAAACCCGTTTACAACTCTGGAGAAACGCAGGAACACCGAGCCTCGGGTTCCCTCGGCCGTCCGCGTCTCGTATAAAATATTTCCAGCGTGCGCAAGTGGCAACGGATTAACGGTACAGCTAATTGAGCGACAAGAGGACACAATGGCGGCGCGATTCGTGCCCGTTGACGCGTGAGAAGAGGTTGGACCGTGTGTATTCAGATCGTTCCGTAAAATCGGCCGGATCGCAGCAGCTGCCCTTTCCCCGCCGCGTATTATGCGAATGCCATCTGCATCTTTTTTCGTGCGGAACGCATGAATGCGGAATCGAAGCGTCCGCGAGGGTTACGCGGGGAGGTCGCTACTAGCCTACGTGACACCGGCATCAAAAAGTTTTCACGATGGCGGCCGGGGGCTCAGGTGCGGAACACGCGAGGAGAATGTCGTTTCCCCGAGATCGTCGCGCAATTTGGCGAACTTCTTCGGAATCTCTTCCCCGCGCTCTCACCTGACCCTAGCAGCCGCTCCACGGCCAATCCTGGACGAACTTTTCCAAGCTGGATACGCTGGAAAGCCAATTTTGCGGTCCCCGGGAAGCTGAAAACTTTCGAACCGCCATTTTTTGAGGATCTACCCGGATCCCCGGAATTGATCTGCGCTAGGAACCTGGAAATAATAAAGAGCACCCGGCGGGATCTTCCTCGGATCGGCGACCCTTTTTTTTTATTTTTTTTTTTATCGTGAGGAAATGTTTTATACATACCCCGACTCCCTGGGGGAAGCCGGGGTTATGTGGGATTCTCTCCGGGGGGCGGAGCCCCCGGAGACTACCCACTAAAACCTGACGCCCAACTAAGCTACACGGGAGGTGCGTGGATCACGCGAGTACTCAACAGGACACCTCCCAGCTATCATCATGCCCCGGGGGAGGGGTTAACCTCCCCCACTGCCTACGCTATAAGACCCCGGGCGGAGGTACCCGCCCGGTGTCCCCATCCCTGGAGCCTTCGGATTGGGTTTCCCGAGTCCCAGCTCGGTCCACCCACAGCTCCCGGAGTCTTCGTGCCCCGCTCGGAGCCGGTATCCCGAGGGAACCAGCCCCGGCCGAGGCAAGAAGACGCCGCCACCGGAAGGAAGGGCCGTCGGAGGCGTGATCCGGCACGCCCCGACCCTTCCTCACCCAGTACCCCCCACGGATCCCCCTCCCCATTCGGGGAGGGACGGACCGACACCCCCCCAAACCGGGAAACTAACCCGGGGGGTGTCGGCCTATCACGGGGGGAGCTGTGCTCCCCCCCGGAGGCCCGGGTCAGCTCACGCCCCGGGCCCCCAAGTTCGCCGCCCCCAATGGTGGGGGCATAACAGGGCGCGGGGGAACGCCCCGCGCCAACCCCACTCCGCCCCCCACAACCGGGGGCACACGTTGGCGCGGGGGAGACCCCCGCGCCCTCCCTACCCTCTCCGCCCCCCTCCGGGGGGGCACTCGGATCGGCGACCCTCAAAGCGGGCTAAGGATGCCGAGAAATGTTCTGCTAAAATATGGGGATAACGACGCGATATAATATCCTTCATTGCTGCCCCGGAAGTTCAAACATCCTGGGCGTTCCATTTGTTTCACGGTTTGCCAAACGATTCTTTCAGAACAGTCGCGATTTGCTGAACGATTCTTTCAGAAGAGTCGCGATTTACTGGGTTCACGAGGATTAGGGGAACTGTTGCAATTTCGAAATTGGAATATAATCTGAAAATAATGCAACACCTTCGAATTGAATGTAGACCCTCCCATTTTAATACTGTAATCAAACGTACAGATGCCATCTGAAGTAATCCTACGGGAAAAAATGGTAAAAGTGCTAGGATATTACTAAAAAAATTATCCAAACGCATCTCCAGATCCATTTTAATACTGAAGCTCAAGCAGACATCGAGCAAACGTACGAACTCACGAAGAAGATTTTTCTTCTCGCTTAGGGGAGCCTGTTCCCTTTATCAACGCCATTCTAGGACGTAGCAGCGCGTCGATTACGGTCTCGAAGCACACGCAGGCTGCACACCTCGTTCCCCGTCCCTAAATAACATAGTCAGAGCGTTAGGTGCGCGCGTAGGCTTGCGTAAGCGGAGTTTTTGCGCGACGCGGCCGTAGAACCGGGGGAGATAGGTTACTTACGACGCAGGTAAGTAGCGATGTAAGTGGTTGTAGACAACCGGGGCCCGGCGTCATAAGCAGCAGCCGCTGCCTAATGAAACTACAAATCTCGCCGCCCTTTAGGCACCACCTGTTCTCAGCGCGGCGAACACATCCGCTCCCGCAACAACGCGCTTGCATGTGACACGCTGCTTATGAGCGTCGGGGATTATTTCTCGGGCTGTTCCGCACCCCGACAACGCACCCACGTCTTCGCGAACGGCTTCGTTCGCGACAACCCGCGACCAATTGGTCGGCGGAGCCGAAATTTCGTTGCACGGGCCGGTGTCGTCGACACGCGAGCACGAAATTCCCCCGGGAATTTGTTCAGCTTTGCTCGTACCCTGCGTGGAAGTTCTATGACAGTACCCTCCGGTGGATATTTTATGTTTAGATAGTTTATTTAAATTTTGTGAAACATTGGAATATTGCTTTTCGAAACCCAGGTTACGGTTCTTGTTCGTTCAAGAACTCGGATTCTAGCTGTGAGAAGGTATGACCAGTTTCGGTTTCGGAATAATGCGATCCCTCATAATCATATATAATCCGATATTTCATGTTTAGATGGTTTATTTAAATTTTGTGAAACATTGGAAATATTGCTCTTCAAGACCCAGGTTACGGTTCTTGTTCGTTCAAGAACTCCGCGTTAGCTGTGAGAAGGTATGACCAGTTTCGGTTTCGGAATAATGCGATCCCGCATAATCATATATAATCCGATATTTCATATTTAGATGGTTCATTTAAGTTTTGTGAAACATTGGAAATATTGCTTTTCGAGACCCAGGTCACGGTTCTTGTTCGTTCAAGAACTCCGCGTTAGCTGTGAGAAGGTATGACCAGTTTCGGTTTCGGAATAATGCGATCCCGCATAATCATATATAATCCGATATTTCATATTTAGATGGTTTATTTAAATTTTGTGAAACATTGGAAATATTGCTCTTCAAGACCCAGGTCACGGTTCTTGTACGTTCAAGAACTCCGCGTTAGCTGTGAGAAGGTATGGCCAGTTTCGGTTTCGGAATAATGCGATCCCGCGACGTCGAAGAGGCTGAAGAAGAGCAGAAGGAAGAAGGGACCGGGGGAGCTGGACGTATCCCTCGGCGGATCTCCGGGGATACGGGAAAGGGTCCCGTCATCCCGGGGCCTCCTCGATCATCCCGTACGTCGGCTGTATAAATATCTCCTTCCTGCCTATAAAAGATACCCGTAATTACGATGCCTTCAGCCAGAAACACGTCCGACACTTCTCCCCGGTCTCGTCGAGTCAATCAGTCCCGTTAAAATAGGGGGTGGGTTGAGGAGGGGTGCGCGACGAGCACCGGGGGTTGCTTTTCGCCTATCCCGAGAGCGTTTCGAGTGTCCCGGTTGCGTCACAAGGTCGGATCCGCGGATCAGACACCGAGGCACGTTCCCCCCCGTGAAAGAGGACGAGCAGGGGGGGAAAAGGAGAACCCGCGCGTAGAAAGGAATCGAAGGAATAACGATCCCTGCGAACGGTTTGAAAGGACCGTGACGCGGTCGGAGCCGTTGTAACGCGCGTGTCCTTCGGGTCCCGACGCTGGGACACACGGATTAACGGCGTGACGATGTTCCTCGCTTGGAGATCTGAGTTGTTGCGGACGCCGTCGGGCTCCCGTCGAATCGAATGGGCATTATCTCGATGACGTGGACCATTCGGCTCTGCGCGAGCACCACCATTCGGCTGTGTAAATATTGATTTTGAAGAGCCCCGGAGGAGCCTCTGATTTTGTTGGATACCAGCCGAGTCTTTCGGAGACTCTGCGGCGAATCTAGACTCGAGTGCTCCTTGTCGATTTATTTAGTTTTTTGCCAAGTGTTGCTGTAAGATTGTCGATTTTCTGTCGACCAAGTTGTGCTTTTGTTTCGTCAACAGGCCGCGGATTGTTTGATCTCGAGAATCCTGGAACTTCGAACGATCTCAGGTCGATAGATAACGAAATCTCGATTTTTTGAAACACGTCGCGGATAAACAGTTTCAAGCTGCACGGTCGTCGCAGACTTGAATACCATTGTTCAAGGGTTAGGCCCGAGTTAGGTCAGCACGGATCCCGTGTCCCATTGTGATCAGACGTGTAGCAATCGCCTGTTCGACCGTCAGAATCCTTGTGGCGCCTCGTTACGCTGCTCGATCGATTCATCCTCGCGGAGTAGCGACGTATTGTGCGTTTAAGCAAACAAGTCGAGAAACATTCTCGCCGTCGAATTCCGTTGAATGGCTGCTTAATTTACCGGACAGGGCCGGCATCGTGGTGTCCGTAGGCCCTGGGTGTATTCAAGCCATCATCCTCCGTCTTCTGCTTCGCGCAGCGTACAATTGAACTCTTCTGGGTAGCTCCTCCGAGGTTTGATCATCAGCCGTGGATGTTGTGAAGACGTAAGCGATTGGATATTCTTCTTTAACTATGGTTTGCTTTGATCTGGCTTCTCAATGCCTTTATCCGGTTGCTTCTGCTAGATTATTAGTTGTGTTGAGTCTAGCAGGTTAACTTCTGTTGTCTATGTTGGCTCATCGATATTCTTGCGAGCTTTGTGAAAACATAACTCAGCTTTTCGAAGTCTTCACTAACAGTAAATAAATAAATAATAAAGTCTAAATACTCTAAGAGTCTAGTACCTAAGATAATCGCTAAATAATTATCCGAATAAGCACCGTTTTCCTTTTTGAAACCCCGATTTCTCAGATTTCTAAATTTTTATTTGCTGAAGTATGTAAGATAGTGAAGCAGTCTAGCGCCAGGATTTAACAACAAGGTCTAACACGCCTATCGCACAAGATGGCACAGCATTCCGTCGAGTTCTGGCCCGTTGGCCGCTGAAGAAGCCGCGTCCGTTCTTCCGTGAATATCCTCAGACGTTGATTAAAGCGAAGTCGGGTTTAATGGAGAAGGATGCGAGTATGAATGAATGAGAATTTAATGTCCGTGGAATTTAATACATTCTGTTATTGCGCTTTTAAAAGAATATATAGTCGGAATGTTCCATCTTAATCCATTAATGGGTGCATCCTGGAAAATACTCTGCCCCGAGGAAAGCCACTTTTCTTCGTTACAGCGCGCCGTTCTTGATTCATGGCGCGTGACGTTGATACCAATTATAATCACTATACCTCTGTTACGCTGGCAAGACATTATACCGTACATTGGTT